>NC_064929.1:94489971-94791512 GCF_023897955.1 Schistocerca gregaria | reverse complement strand
CCCAGTTGATATGCAAATAAAGATTGCAGACATGCAATGCGGACTCCCTGTTGTGAGGCAACAAAGATTTACTACATTTAAAAACAAAATATTACGTTCTTATATGAACTTCAAAGAACAATCTTTAAATCACTATAAAGCCTGAGTACATACCAATAGAATAACAACTTGTCTGTTCCACACCGTCGTGGTCATGGAGTTGCTGATGGTGTGCATATCCACCAAAAGCCCAGTTGTAGGCAAAATAAAGATTCCAGACATGCAACGCGAACTCCCTGATGTGAGGCAACAAAGATTAATTACAATTAAAAATAAAGTACTATGTTCTTATAATAACTTCAAGAAACAATCGTTAAAACAACAAAAAGCCTGAGTACATACCAATAGAAGAACAACTTGTCTGTTTCCACACAGTCGTGGTCATCAAGCTGCTGGTGGTGTGTCATATACATCAAAAGCCCTTTTGATGAGCAAATAAAAAATGCAGCCATGCAATGCGAACTATCTGCTGTGAGGCAACGAAGATTTACTTCATTTAAAAATAGAATAATACTTTCTTATGTGAACTTCATAGAACAATCTTTAAACACTATAAAGCCAGAGTACATACCAATAGAAGAACAACATATTTGTTTCCACACCTTCGTGTTCATCAAGCTGCTGGTGGTGTGTCATATCCATCAAAAGCCCTGTTGATGGGCAAATAAAGATTGCAGCCATGTTATGCGAATTATCTGCTGTGAGGCAACAAAGATTTACTTCATTTCAAAATAAAATAATACTTTCTTATGTGACCTTCAAAGAACAATCTTTAAAACACTATAACGACTGAGTACATACCAATAGAAGAATAACCTGTCTGATTCCACACCGTCGTGGTCATAAAGTTGATGGTGGTGTGTCATATCCATCAAAACCCCTGTTGATGGGCAAATAAAGATTGCAGCCATGCAATGCGAACTATCTGCTGCGAGGCAACGAAGATTTACTTTATTTAAAAATAAAATAATACTTTCTTATGTGAACTTCAAAGAACAATCTAGAAAACACTATAAAGCCTGAGTACATACCAACAGAAGAACAACTTGTCTGATTCCACACCATCGTGGTCATCAAGCTGCTGGTCATATCCATCAAAAGCCCAGTTGATGTGCAAATAAAGTTTGCAGCCATGCAATGCGGACTCCCTGATGTGAGGCAACAAAGATTTACTACATTTAAAAACAAAATACTACGTCCTTTTATGAACTTCAAGTAACAATTTTTAAAACACCAGAAGGCCTGAGTACATACCAATAGAAGAACAACTTGTCTGATTCCACACCGTCGTGTGCATCAAGCTGCTGGTCATGTCCATCAAAAGCCCAGTTGATGTGCAAATAAAGATTGCAGTCATGCAAGGCGGACTCCCTGATGTGAGGCAACAATGATGTACAACTATTAAAAACAAAATACTACGTTCTTATATGAACTTCAAGGAACAATCTTTAAAACACCAGAAAGCCTGAGTACATACCAATAGAAGAACAACTTGTCTGATTCCACACCGTCGTGGTCATCGAGCTGCTGATGGTGTGCATATCGATCAAATGCCCAGTTGAAGGGAAGAAAAAGATTGCAGCCGTGCAATGCGAATTCCCTGATGTGAGGCAACAAAGATTTACTACATTTAAAAATAAAGTACTATGTTCTCATAAAAACTTTAAAGAACAATCTTTATAACAACAAAAAGCCTGAGTACATACCAATCGGAGAACAACTTGTCTGATTCCACACCGTCATGGTCATCGAGCTGCTGCTGGTGTGTCATATCCGTCAAAATCCCTGTTGATGTGCAAATAAAGATTGCAGCCATGCAATGCAGACTCCTTGGTGTGACGCAACAAAGATTTACTACATTTAAAAACAAAATACTACGTTCTTATATGAACTTCAATGAACAATCTTTAAAACACCAGAAAGCATGAGTACATACCAATAGGAGACCAACTTGTCTGATTCCACACCGTCGTGGTCATCAAGCTGCTGGTGGTGTGTCATATCCATCAAAAGCCCTGTTGATGGGCAAATAAAGATTGCAGATATGCAATGCGAACTAACTGCTGTGAGGCAACGAAGATTTACATCATTTAAAAATAAAATAATACTTTCTTATGTGAACATCAAGGAACAACCTTTAAAACAACAAAAAGCCTGAGTACATAAAACTATAAGAACAACTTGTCTGATTCCACACCGTCGTGGTCATCAAGCTGCTGGTGGTGTGTCATATCCATCAAAAGCCCTGTTGATGGGCAAATAAAGATTGCAGCCATGCAATGCGAACTATCTGCTGTAAGGCAACGAAGATTTACTTCATTTAAAAATAAAATAATTCTTTCTAATGTGAACTTCAAAAAACAATCTTTAAAACGCTATAAAACCTGAGTACATATGAATAGAAGAACAACTTGTCTGATTAGACACCGTCGTGGTCATCAAGCTGCTGGTGTTGTGTCATATCCATCAAAAGCCCTGTTGATGGGCAAATAAAGATTGCAGCCATGCAATGCGAACTATCTGCTGTCAGGCAACGAATATTTACTTCATTTAAAGATAAATTAATACTTTCTTATGTGAACTTCAAAGAACAATCTTTAAAACACTATAAAGCCTGAGTACATAGCAATAGAAGAACAACTTGTCTGATTCCACACCGTCGTGGTCATCAAGCTGCTGGTGGTGTGTCATATCCATCAAAAGCCCAGTTGACGTGCAAATAAAGATTGCAGTCATGCAATGCGGACTCCCTGATTTGAGGCAACAATGATATACTACTTTTAAAAACAAAATACTACGTTCTTATATGCACTTCAAGGAACAATCTTTAAAACACCAGAAAGCCTGAGTACATACCAATAGAAGAACAACTTGTCTGATTCCACACCGTCGTAGTCATCGAGCTGCTGATGGTGTGCATATCCACCAAATGCCCAGTTGAAGGGAAGAAAAAGATTGCAGCCGTCAATGCGAACTCCATGATGTGAGGCAACAAAGGTTTCCTACATTTAAAAATAAAGTACTATGTTCTTATAAGAACTTCAAGGAACAATCTTTAAAACAGCAAAAGCCTGAGTACATACCAATAGAAGAACAACTTGTCTGATGCCACACCGTCGTGGTCATCAAGCTGCTGGTGGAGTGTCATATCCATCAAAATCCCAGTTGACGTGCAAATAAAGATTGCAGTCATGCAATGCGGACTACCTGATGTGAGGCAACAATGATATACTACTTTTAAAAACAAAATACTACGTTCTTATATGGACTTCAAGGAACAATCTTTAAAACACCAGAAAGCCTGAGTACATACCAATAGAAGAACAACTTGTCTGATTCCACACTGTCGTGGTCATCAAGCTGCTGGTCATGTGTTATATCCATCAAAAGCCCTGTTGATGGGCAAATAAATATTGCAGCCATGCAACGCGAACTATCTGCTGTAAGGCAACGAAGATTTACTTCATTTAAAAATAAAATAATACTTTCTTATGTGAACTTCAAAAAACAATTTTTAAAACACTATAAAGCCTGAGTACATACCAATAGAAGAACAACTTGTCTGATTCCACACCGTCGTGATCATCAAGCTGCTGGTGGTGTGTCATATCCATCAAAAGCCCTGTTGATGGGCAAACAAAGATTGCAGCCATGCAATGCGAACTATCTGCTGTAAGGCAATGAAGATTTACTTCATTTAAAAATAAAATAATACTTTCTTATGTGAACTTCAAAAAAACTCTTTAAAACACTATAAAGCCTGAGTACATACCAACAGAAGAACAACTTGTCTGATTCCACACCGTCGTGGTCATCAAGCTGCTGGTGGTGTGTCATATCCATCAAAAGCCCAGTTGACGTGCAAATAAAGATGGCAGTCATGCAATGTGGACTCCCTGATGTGAGGCAACAATGATATACTACTTTTAAAAACAAAATACTACGTTCTTATATGAACTTCAAGGCACAATCTTTAAAACACCAGAAAGCCTGAGTACAAACCAATAGAAGAACAACTTGTCTGATTCCACACCGTCGTGGTCATCGAGCTGTTGATGGTGTGCATATCCACCAAATGCCCAGTTGAAGGGAAGAAAAAGATTGCAGCCGTTCAATGCGAACTCCCTGATGTGAGGCAACAAAGGTTTACTACATTTAAGAATAAAGTACTATGTTCATATAAGAACTTCAAGGATCAATCTTTAGAACAACAAAAAGCCTGAGTACATACCAATAGAAGAAAAACTTGTCTGATTCCACACCGTCGTGGTCATCAAGCTGCCGGTGGTGTGTCATATCCATCAAAATCCCTGTTGATGTGCAAATAAACATTGCAGCCATGCAATGCGATCTCCCTGATGTGAGACAACAAAGATTTACTACATTTAAAAATAAAGTACTATGTTCTTATAAAAACTTTAAAGAACAATCTTTATAACAACAAAAAGCCTGAGTACATACCAATAGAAGAACTTCTTGTCTGATTCCACACTGTCGTGGACATCAAGCTGCTGGTGGTGTGTCTTATCCATCCTAAGCTCAGTTGATGGGCAAATAAAGATTGCAGCCATGCAATGCAAACTCCTTACTTCATTTCAAAATAAAATAATACATTCTTATGTGAACGTCAAAGAACAATCTTTAAAACACTATAAAGCCTGAGTACGTTGCAATAGAAGAACAACTTGTCTGAATCGACACTGTCGTGGTCATCAAGCTGCTGGTCCTGTGTTATATCCATCAAAAGCCCTGTTGATGGGCAAATAAATATCGCAGCCATGCAACGCGAACTATCTGCTGTAAGGCAACGAAGACTTACTTCATTTAAAAATAAAATAATACTTTCTTATGTGAACTTCAAAAAACAGTCTTTAAAACACTATAAAGCCTGAGTACATACCAATAGAAGAACAACTTGTCTGATTCAACCCCGTCATGGTCATCAAGCTGTTGGTGGTGTGTCATATCCATCAAAAGCCCTGTTGATGGGCAAATAAAGATTGCAGCCATGCAATGCGAATTAACTGCTGTGAGGCAATGAAGATTTACATCATTTAAAAATAAAATAATACTTTCTTATGTGAACATCAAGGAACAATATTTAAAACAACAAAAAGTCTGAGTACATACCACTAGAAGAACAACTTGTCTGATTCCACACCGTCGTGGTCATCGAGTTGCTCATGGTGTGCACATCCACCAAAAGACCAGTTGAAGGGAATATAAAGATTGCAGCCATGCAATGCGAACTCCCTGATGTGAGACAACAAAGATTTACTACATTTATAAATACAGTACTATGTTCTTATAAAAACTTTAAAGAACAATCTTTAAAACACTATAAAGCCTGAGTAAATACCAACAGAAGAACAACTTGTCTGATTCCACACCGTCGTGGTCATCAAGCTGCTGGTGGTGTGTCTTATTAAAGAAAAGCCCAGTTGATGGCGAAATAATGATTGCAGCTATGCAATGCAAACTCCTTACTTCATTTAAAAATAAAATAATACTTTCTTATGTGAAGTTCAAAGAACAATCCTTAAAACACTATAAAGCCTGAGTACATAGCAATAGAAGAACAACTTGTCTGATTCCACACCTTCGTGGTCATCAAGCTGCTGGTCCTGTGTCATATCCATCAAAAGCCCTGTTGATATGCAAGTAAAGATTGCAGCCATGCAATGCGAACTATCTGCTGTAAGGCAATGAAGATTTACTTCATTTAAAAATAAAATGATACCTTCTTATGTGAACTTCAAAAAACAATCTTTAAAACACTATAAAGCCTGAGTAAATACCAATAGAAGAACAACTTGTCTGATTCCACACTGTCGTGGTCATCAAGCTGCTGGTGGTGTGTCATATCCATCAAAAGCCCTGTTGATGTGCAAAAAAAGATTGCAGCCATGCATTGCGAACTCCCTGATGTGAGACAACAAATATTTACTACATTTAAAAATAAAGTACTATGTTCTTATAAAAACTTTAAAGAACAATCTTTATAACAACAAAAAGCCTGAGTACATACCAACAGAAGAACAACTTGTCTGATTCCACACCGTCGTGGTCATCAAGCTGCTGGTGGTGTGGCTTATCCATCAAAAGCCCAGTTGATGGGCAAATAAAGATTGCAGCTATGCAATGCAAACTCCTTACTTCATTTAAAAATAAAATAATACTTTCTTATGTGAACTTCAAAGAACAATCCTTAAAACACTATAAAGCCTGAGTACATTGCAATAGAAGAACAACTTGTCTGATTCCACACTGTCGTGGTCATCAAGCTGCTGTTCCTGTGTCATATGCATAAAAAGCCCTGTTGATGGGCAAATAAAGTTTGCAGCCATGCAATGCGAACTATCTGCTGTAAGCCAACGAAGATTTACATCATTTAAAAATAAAATAATACATTCTTATGTGAACATCAAGGAACAATCTTTAAAACAACAAAAAGCCTGAGTACATACTACTAGAAGAACAACTTGTCTGATTCCACACCGTCGTGGTCATCAAGCTGCTGGTGGTGTATCATATCCATCAAAAGCCCTGTTGATGGGCAAATAAAGATTGCAGCCATGCAATGCGAAATATCTGCTGTGAGGCAACGAAGATTTACTTCATTTAAAGATAAATTAATACTTTCTTATGTGAACTTCAAAGAACAATCTTTAAAACACTATAAAGCTGAGTACATACAAATAGGAGAACAACTTGTCTGATTCCGCACCGTCGTGGTCATCGAGTTGCTGATGGTGTGCATATCCACCAAAAGCCCAGTTGAAGGGAAAATAAAGATTGTAGCCATGCAATGCGAACTCCCTAATGTGAGGCAACAAAGATTTACTACATTAAAAATAAAGTACTATGTTCTTATAAAAAGTTGAAGGAACAATCTTTAAAACAACAAAAAGCCTGAGTACATACCAATAGAAGAACAACTTGTCTGATTCCACACCGTCGTGGTCATCAAGCTGCTGGTGGTGTGTCTTATCCACCAAAAGCTCAGTTGATGGGCAAATAAAGATTGCAGCCATGCAATGTGAACTCCCTAACGTGAGGCAACAAAGATTTACTACATTAAAAATAAAGTACTATGTTCTTATAAAAAGTTGAAGGAACAATCTTTAAAACAACAAAAAGCCTGGGTACATATCAATAGAAGAACAACTTGTCTGATTCCACACCGTCGTGGTCATCAAGCTGCTGGTGGTGTGTCATATCCATCAAAAGCCCTGTTGATGTGCAAATAAACATTGCAGCCATGCAATGCGATCTCCCTGATGTGAGGCAACAAAGATTTACTACATTTAAAAATAAAGTACTATGTTCTTATAAAAACTTTAAAGAACAATCTTTATAACAACAAAAAGCCTGAGTAGATACCAATAGAAGAACATCTTGTCTGATTCCACACTGTCGTGGTCATCAAGCTGCTGGTGGTGTGTCTTATCCATCAAAAGCTCAGTTGATGGGCAAATAAAGATTGCAGCCATGCAATGCAAACTCCTTACTTCATTTCAAAATAAAATAATAAATTCTTATGTGAACGTCAAAGAACAATCTTTAAAACACTATAATGCCTGAGTACATAGCATTAGAAGAACAACTTGTCTGATTCCACACTGTCATGGTCATCAAGCTGCTGGTCCTGTGTTATATCCATCAAAAGCCCTGTTGATGGGCAAATAAATATTGCAGCCATGCAACGCGAACTATCTGCTGTAAGGCAACGAAGATTTACTTCATTTAAAAATAAAATAATACTTTCTTATGTGAACTTCAAAAAACAGTCTTTAAAACACTATAAAGCCTGAGTACATACCACTAGAAGAACAACTTGTCTGATACCACACCGTCGTGGTCATCGAGTTGCTCATGGTGTGCACATCCACCAAAAGACCAGTTGAAGGGAATATAAAGATTGCAGCCATGCAATGCGAACTCCCTGATGTGAGACAACAAAGATTTACTACATTTATAAATACAGTACTATGTTCTTATAAAAACTTTAAAGAACAATCTTTATAACAACAAAAAGCCTGAGTACATACCAACAGAAGAACAACTTGTCTGATTCCACACCGCCGTGGTCATCAAGCTGCTGGTGGTATGTCTTATCAATGAAAAGCCCAGTTGATGGCGAAATAATGATTGCAGCTATGCAATGCAAATTCCTTACTTCATTTAAAAATAAAATAATACCTTCTTATGTGAACTTCAAAAAACAATCTTTAAAATACTATAAAGCCTGAGTAAATACTAATAGAAGAACAACTTGGCTCATGCCACACCGTTGTGGTCATCAAGCTGCTGGTGGTGTGTCATATCCATCGAAAGCCCAGTTGATGTGCAAATAATGTTTGCAGCCATGCAATGCAGACTCCCTGGTGTGAGGCAACAAAGATTTACTACACTTAAAAACAAAATGCTACGTTCTTATATGAACTTCAAGGAACAATCTTTAAAACACCAGAAAGCCTGAGTACATACCAATAGAAGAACAACTTGTCTGATTCCACACCGTCGTGGTCATCGAGCTGTTGATGGTGTGCATATCCACCAAATGCCCAGTTGAAGGGAAGAAAAAGAATGCAGCCATTCAATGCGAACCCCCTAATGTGAGGCAACAATGATTTACTACATTAAAAATAAAGTACTATGTTCTTATAAAAAGTTGAAGGAACAATCTTTAAAACAACAAAAAGCCTGAGTACATATCAATAGAAGAACAACTTGTCTGATTCGACACCGTCGTGGTCATCAAGCTGCTGGTGGTGTGTCATATCCATCAAAAACCCTGTTGATGTGCAAATAAACATTGCAGCCATGCAATGCGATCTCCCTGATGTGAGGCAACAGAGATTTACTACATTTAAAAATAAAGTACTATGTTCTTATAAAAACTTTAAAGAACAATCTTTATAACAACAAAAAGCCTGAGTACATACCAACAGAAGAACAACTTGTCTGATCCCACACCGCGTGGTCATCAAGCTGCTGGTGGTGTGTCTTATCAATGAAAAGCCCAGTTGATGGCGAAATAATGATTGCAGCTATGCAATGCAAACTCCTTACTTCATTTAAAAATAAAATAATACTTTCTTATGTGAACTTCAAAGAACAATCTTTAAAACACTATAAAGCCTGAGTACATACCAATAGAAGAACAACTTGTCTGATTCCACACCGTCGTGGTCATCGAGTTGCTCATGGTGTGCACATCCACCAAAAGACCAGTTGAAGGGAATATAAAGATTGCAGCCATGCAATGCGAACTCCCTGATGTGAGACAACAAAGATTTACTACATTTATAAATACAGTACTATGTTCTTATAAAAACTTTAAAGAACAATCTTTATAACAACAAAAAGCCTGAGTACATACCAACAGAAGAACAACTTGTCTGATTCCACACCGCCGTGGTCATCAAGCTGCTGGTGGTGTGTCTTATCAATGAAAAGCCCAGTTGATGGCGAAATAATGATTGCAGCTATGCAATGCAAACTCCTTACTTCATTTAAAAATAAAATAATACTTTCTTATGTGAACTTCAAAGAACAATCCTTAAAACACTATAAAGCCAGAGTACATAGCAATAGAAGAACAACTTGTCTGATTCCACACTGTTGTGGTCATCAAGCTGCTGGTCCTGTGTCATATCCATCAAAAGCCCTGTTGATTTGCAAATAAAGATTGCAGCCATGCAATGCTAACTATCTGCTGTAAGGCAATGAAGATTTACTTCATTTAAAAATAAAATGACACCTTCTTATGTGAACTTCAAAAAACAATCTTTAAAACACTATAAAGCCTGAGTAAATACCAATAGAAGAACAACTTGGCTGATGCCACACCGTTGTGGTCATCAAGCTGCTGGTGGTGTGTCATATCCATCGAAAGCCCAGTTGATGTGCAAATAATGTTTAAATGTAGTAAATCTTTGTTGCCTCACATCAGGGAGTCCGCATTGCATGGCTGCAATCTTTATTTTCCCTTCAACTGGGCTTTTGGTGGATATGCACACCATCAGCAGCTCGATGACCACGACGGTTTGGAATCAGACAAGTTTTTCTTCTATTGGTATGTATCTCAGGCTTTATAGTGTTTTAAAGATTGTTCTTTGAAATTCACATAAGAAAGTATTTTTTTATTTTTAAATGAAGTAAATCTTCGATACCTCACAGTAGAGAGTTCGCATTGCATGGCTGCAATCTTTATTTGCACATCAACTGTGCTTGTGATGGATATGACACACCACCAGCAGCTTGATGACCACGACGGTGTGGAATCAGACAAGTTGTTCTTCTATTGGTATGTACTCATCCTTTCTGGTGTTTTAAAGATTGTCCCTTGAAGTTCATATAAGAACGTAGTATTTTATTTGTAAATGTAGTAAATCTTTGTTGCCTCACATCAGGGAGTTTGCATTGCATTGCTGCAATTTTTATTTTCCCTGCAACTGGGCTTTTGGTAGATATGCACACCATCAGCACCTCGATGACCACGACGGGTGGAATCAGACAAGTTGTTCTTCTATTGGCATGTACTCAGGCTTTCTGGTGTTTTAAAGATTGTTCCTTGAAGTTCATATAAGAACGTAGTATTTTGTTTTTAAATGTAGTAAATCTTTGTTGCCTCACATCAGGGTGTCATCATTATATGGCTGCAATCTTTATTTGCACATCAACTGGGCTTTTGATAGATATGACACACCTCCAGCAGCATGTTGACCACGACGGTGTGGAATCAGACATTTTCTTCTATTGGTATGTACTCACGCTTTTTGTTGTTTTAAAGATTGTTCCTTGAAGTTCTTATAAGAACATAGTACTTTATTTTTAAATGTAGTATACCTTTGTTGCCTCACATCAGGGAGTTCGCATTGCATAGCAGCAATCTTTATTTTCCCTTCAACTGGGCTTTTGGTGGATATGTACACCATCAGCAGCTCAATGACCACGACGGTGTGGAATCAGACAAGTTGTTCTTCTATAAGTATGTACTCAGGTTTGATAGTGTTTTAAAGATTGTTATTTGAAGTTCACATAAGAAAGTATTATTTTCTTTTTAAATGAAGTAAATCTTCGATGCCTCACAGTAGAGAGTTCGCATTGAATGGCTGGAATCTTTTTTTGTCCATCAACTGGGCTTTTGATGGATATGACACACCACCAGCAGCATGATGACCACGATGGTGTGGAATCAGACAAGTTGTTCTTCTATTGGTATGTACTCAGGCTTTCTGGTGTTTTAAATATTGTTCCTTGAAGTTCATATAAGAATGTAGTATTTTGTTTTTAAATGTAGTAAATCTTTGTTGCCTCACATCAGGGAGTCCGCATTGCATGGCTGCAATCTTTATTTGCACATCAACGAGACTTTTGATACATATGACACACCACCAGCAGCACGTTGACCACGGCGTTGTGGAATCAGACAAGTTGTTCTTCTATTGGTATGTACTCAGGCTTTATAGTGTTTTAAAGATTGTTCTTTGAAGTTCACATAGGAAAGTATTATTTTCTTTTTAAATGAAGTAAATCTTCGATGCCGCACAGTAGAGAGTTCGCATTGAATGGCTGCAATCTTTTTTTGTCCATCAACAGGGCTTTTGATGGATATGACACACCACCAGCAGCATGATGACCACGACTGGTGGAATCAGACAATTTGTACTTCTATTGGTATGTACTCAGGCTTTTTGTTGTTTTAAAGATTGTTCTTTGAAGTTCATATAAGAACGTAGTATTTTGTTTTTACATGTAGTAAATCTTTGTTTCCTCCCAGCAGGGAGATCGCATTGCATGCTTGCAATCTTTATTTGCCCATCAATTGGGTTTTGGTGGATATCGCATATCACTAGCTGCTAGATTACCACGAGGGTGTGGAATCAGGCAAATTTTTCTTCTATAGATATGTACTCAGGTTTAAAGTGTTTTAACAATTGTTCCATGAAGTTCATATAACATTGTAGTATTTTTATTTTAAATGTAGAAAATCATTATTTCCTCACAGCACTGAGTCCGCATATCATGGCTGCACTCTTTATTTGCCTTAAACTATGTTTTTGGTATATATGACACACCACTAGCAGCTTTATGACCACTATGGTAGAGCAGTGGAGGAGGGTAGCTTACAAGTTTTTTCCATTGGTATGTACTGAGGCTTTAAAGCATTTCTAAGATTGTTCGTTGAAGATCATATAAGAACGTAGTATTTTATTTTAAAATGTCATAAATCTTAGTTTCCTCACAGCAGGGAGTTAACGTTGCATGGCTACAATCTTTATTTGCCATCAGCTATGCTTTTGATGGATATGACACACTACTAGCAGCTTGATGACCACGACGGTGTGGAATCAGACATGTTCTTCTATTATTATGTACTCAGGCTTTTTGTTGTTTTAAAGATTGTTCCTTGATGTTCTTATAAGAACATAGTAATTTATTTTTAAATGTAGTAAATCTTTGTTGCCTCACATCATGGAGTTCGCATTGCATAGCTGCAATCTTTATTTTCCCTTCAACTGGGCTTTTGGTGGATATGTACACCACCAGCAGCTCGATGACCACGACGGTGTGGAATCAGACAAGTTGTTCTTCTATTGGTATGTACTCAGGCTTTATAGTGTTTTAAAGATTGTTCTTTGAAGTTCACATAGGAAAGTATTATTTTCTTTTTAAATGAAGTAAATCTTCGATGCCTCACAGTAGAGAGTTCGCATTGAATGGCTGGAATCTTTTTTTGTCCATCAACTGGGCTTTTGATGGATAAGACACACCACCAGCAGCATGATGACCACGACGGTGTGGAATCAGACATGTTGTTCTTCTATTGGTATGTACTCAGGCTTTTTGTTGTTTTAAAGTTTGTTCCTTGAAGTTCTTGTAAGAACATAGTACTTTTTTTTTTAAATGTAGTAAATCTTTGTTGCCTCACATCAGGGTGTTTGCATTGCATTGCTGCAATCTTTATTTTCCCTTCAACTGGGCTTTTAGTGGATATGCACACCATCAGCAGCTCGATGACCACGACGGGTGGAATCAGACAAGTTGTTATTCTATTGGTATGTACTCAGGCTTTCTGATGTTTTAAAGAGTGTTTCTTGAAGTTCATATAAGAACGTAGTATTTTGTTTTTAAATGTAGTAAATCTTTGTTGCCTCACATCAGGGAGTCCGCTTTGCATGGCTGCAATCTTTATTTGCACATCAACTGGGCTTTTGATAGATGTAACACACCTCCAGCAGCATGTTGACCACGACGGTGTGGAATCAGACATTTTCTTCTATTGGTATGTACTCAGGCTTTTTGTTGTTTTAAAGATTGTTCCTTGAAGTTCTTATAAGAACATAGTACCTTATTTTTAAATGTAGTATACCTTTGTTGCCTCACATCATGGAGTTCGCATTGCATAGCTGCAATCTTTATTTTCCCTTCAACTGGGCTTTTGGTGGATATGTACACCACCAGCAGCTCGATGACCACGACGGTGTGGAATCAGACAAGTTGTTCTTCTATTGGTATGTACTCAGGCTTTATAGTGTTTTAAAGATTGTTCTTTGAAGTTCACATAAGAAAGTATTATTTTCTTTTTAAATGAAGTAAATCTTCGATGCCTCACAGTAGAGAGTTCGCATTGAACGGCTGCATTCTTTTTTTGTCCATCAACTGGGCTTTTGATGGTTATGACACACCACCAGCAGCATGATGACCATGACGGTGTGGAATCAGACAAGATGTTCTTCTATTGGTATGTACTCAGGCTTTTTGTTGTTTTAAAGTTTGTTCCTTGAAGTTCTTATAAGAACATAGTAGTTTATTTTTAAATGTAGTAAATCTTTGTTGCCTCACATCAGGGAGTTTGCATTGCATTGCTGCAATCTTTATTTTCCCTTCAACTGGGCTTTTGGTGGATATGCACACCATCAGCAGCTCGATGACCACGACTGGTGGAATCAGACAATTTGTTCTTCTATTGGTATGTACTCAGGCTTTTTGTTGTTTTAAAGATTGTTCTTTGAAGTTCATATAAGAACGTAGTATTTTGTTTTTAAATGTAGTAAATCTTTGTTGCCTCACATCAGGGAGTCCGCACTGCATGGCTGCAATCTTTATTTGCACATCAACGTGACTTTTGATACATTTGACACACCACCAGCAGCATGTTGACCACGACGGTGTGGAATCAGACAAGTTGTTCTTCTATTGGTATGTACTCAGGCTTTTTGTTGTTTTAAATATTGTTCCTTGAAGTTCTTATAAGAACATATTACTTTATTTTTAAATGTAGTAAATCTTTGTTGCCTCACATCAGCGTGTTCGCATTGCATGGCTGCAATCTTTATTTGATGGATATGACACACCACCAGCAGCATGATGACCACGACTGTGTGGAATCGGGCAAGTTGTTCTTCTATTGGTATGTACTCGGTGTTTTAAAGATTGTTCCTTGAAGTTCATATAAGAACGTAGTATTTTGTTTTTAAATGTAGTAAATCTCTGTTGCCTCACATCAGGGAGTCAACATTGCATGGCTGCAATCTTTATTTGCACATCAACTGGGCTTGTGATGGATATGACACACCACCAGCAGCTTGATGACCACGACGGTGTGGAATCAGACAAGTTGTTCTTCTATTGGTATGTACTCATCCTTTCTGGTGTTTTAAAGATTGTCCCTTGAAGTTCATATAAGAACGTAGTATTTTATTTGTAAATGTAGTAAATCTTTGTTGCCTCACACCAGGGAGTCCTCATTGCATGGCTGCAATCTATATTTGCACATCAACTGGGGCTTTAATTGATATGGCACACCACCAGTAGCATGATGACACCGATGGTGTGGAATCAGACATGTTCTTCTATTGGTATGTACTCAGGCTTTTCGTTGTTTTAAAGATTGATCCTTGATGTTCTTATAAGAACATAGTGTTTTATGTTTAAATGTAGTAAATCTTTGTTGTCTCACATCAGGGAGTTCACATTGCATGGCTGCAATCTTTATTTGCATATCAACTGGGCTTTAGATGGAAATGACACACCGCCACCAGTTTGATGACCACGACGGTGTGGAATCAGACATGTTCTTCTATTGGTATGCACTCAGGCTTTTTGTTGTTTTAAAGTTTGTTCCTTGAAGTTCTTATAAGAACATAGTACTTTTTTTTTAAATGTAGTAAATCTTTGTTGCCTCACATCAGGGAGTTTGCATTGCATTGCTGCAATCTTTATTTTCCCTGCAATTGGGCTTTTGGTAGATATGCACACCATCAGCACCTCGATGACCACGACGGGTGGAATCAGACAAGTTGTTCATCTATTGGCATGTACTCAGGCTTTCTGTTGTTTTAAAGAGTGTTTCTTGAAGTTCATATAAGAACGTTGTATTTTGTTTTTAAATGTAGTAAATCTTTGTTGCCTCACATCAGGGAGTCCGCCTTACATGGCTGCAGTCTTTATTTGCACATCAACTGGGCTTTTGATAGATATGACACACCTCCAGCAGCATGTTGACCACGACGGTGTGGAATCAGACATTTTCTTCTATTGGTATGTACTCAGGCTTTTTGTTGTTTTAAAGTTTGTTCCTTGAAGTTCTTATAAGAACATAGTACTTTATTTTTAAATGTAGTATACCTTTGTTGCCTCATATCAGGGAGTTCGCATTGCATAGCAGCAATCTTTATTTTCCCTTCAACTGGGCTTTTGGCGGATATGTACACCATCAGCAGCTCAATGACCACGACGGTGTGGAATCAGACAAGTTGTTCTTCTATAAGTATGTACTCAGGCTTTATAGTGTTTTAAAGATTGTTCTTTAAAGTTCACGTAAGTAAGTATTATTTTCTTTTTAAATGAAGTAAATCTTCGATGCCTCACAGTAGAGAGTTCGCATTGAATGGCTGCAATCTTTTTTTGTCCATCAACTGCGCTTTTGATGGATATGACACACCACCAGCAGCATGATGACCACGACGGTGTGGAACCAGACAAGTTGTTCTTCTACTGGTATGTACTCAGGCTTTATAGTGTTTTAAAGATTGTTCTTTGAAGCTAACATTAGAAAGTATTATTTTAATTTTAAATGAAGCAAATCTTTGTTGACTCACATCAGGTAGTTTGCATTGCATGGCTGCAATCTTTATTTGCACATCAACTGGGCTTCTGATGGATATGACACACCATCAGCAGCTTGATGACCACGACGGTGTGGAATCAGACAAGTTGTTCTTCTATTGGTATGTACTCAGGCATTCTGGTGTTTTAAATATTGTTCCTTGAAGTTCATATAAGAACGTAATATTTTGTTTTTAAATGTAGTAAATCTTTGTTGCCTCACATCAGGGAGTTCGCATTGCATGGCTGCAATCTTTATATTCCGTTCAACTGGGCTTTTGGTGGATATGCACACCATCATCAGCTCGATGACCACGACGGTTTGGAATCAGACAAGTTTTTCTTCTATTGGTATGTACACAGGCTTTATAGTGTTTTAAAGATTGTTCTTTGAAATTCACATAAGCAAGTATTATTTTATTTTTAAATGAAGTAAAACTTCGATGCCTCACAGTAGAGAGTTCGCATTGCATGGCTGCAATCTTTTTTTGATGGATATGACACACCACCAGCAGCAGGATGACCACGACGGTGTGGAATCATGCAAGTTGTTCTTCTATTGGTATGTACTCAGGCTTTCTGGTGTTTTAAAGATTGTTCCTTGAAGTTCATATAAGAACGTAGTATTTTGTTTTTAAATGTAGTAAATCTTTGTTGCCTCACATCAGGGTGTCATCATTATATGGCTGCAATCTTTATTTGCACATCAACTGGGCTTTTGATAGATATGACACACCTCCAGCAGCATGTTGACCACGACGGTGTTGAATCAGACATTTTCTTCTATTGGTATGTACTCACGCTTTTTATTGTTTTAAAGATTGTTCCTTGAAGTTCTTATAAGAACATAGTACTTTATTTTTAAATGTAGTAAATCTTTGTTGCCTCACATTAGGGAGTTCGCATTGCATGGCTGCAATCTTTATTTTCCCTTCAACTGGGCTTTTGGTGGATATGCACACCATCAGCAGCTCGATAACAACGACGGTGTGAAATCAGACAAGTTGTTCTCCTATTGGTATGTACTCAGGCTTTATAGTCTCTTAAAGATTGTTCTTTGAAGTTCACATAAGAAAGCATTATTTTATTTTTAAATGAAGTAAATCTTCGTTGCCTCACAGCAGATAGTTCACATTGCATGGCAGCAATCTTTATTTGCCAATCATCAGGGCTTTTGATGGATATGACACACCACGAGCAGCTTGATGATCACGACGGTGTGGAATCAGACAAGTTGTTCTTCTATTGGTATGTACTCAGGCTTTGTGTTGTTTTAAAGATTGTTCCCTGAAGTACTCATAAGAACATAGCACTTTATTTTGAAATGAAGTAAATCTTTGTTGCCTCACATTAGGGAGTTCGCACTGCATGGCTGCAATCTTTATTTGCACACCAACTGAGCTTTTCATAGATATGACACACCCCCAGCAGCATGTTGACCACGACGGTGTGGAATCAGACATGTTCTTCTATTGGTGTGTACTCAGGCTTTTTGCCGTTTTAAATATTGTTCCTAGAAGTTCTTATAAGAACATGGTAATTTATTTTTAAATGTAGTATATCTTTGTTTCCTCACATCAGGGAGTTCGCATTGCATGGCTGCAGTCTTTATTTTCCCTTCAACTTTGCTTTTGGTGGATATGCACACCATCAGCAGCTCGATGAACACGACTGTTTGGAATCAGACAAGTTTTTCTTCTATTGGAATGTACTCAGGCTTTATAGTGTTTTAAAGGTTCTTCTTAGAAATTCACATAAGGAAGTATTATTTTATTTTTAAATGAAGTAAATCTTCGATGCCTCACAGTAGAGAGTTTGCATTGTATGGCAGCAATCTTTATTTGATGGATATGACACACCACCAGCAGCATGATGACCACGACGGTGTGGAATTAGGCAAGTTGTTCTTCTATTCATATGTACTCAGGCTTTCTGGTGTTTTAAAGATTGTTCCTTGAAGTTCATATAAGAACGTAGTATTTTGTTTTTAAATGTAGTAAATCTTTTTGCCTCACATCAGGGTGTCAACATTAAATGGCTGCAATCTTTATTTGCACATCAACTGGGCTTTTGATAAATATGACTCACCACCAGCAGCATGTTGACCACGTCAGTGTGGAATCAGACATGTTCTTCTATTGGTTTGTAATCAGGCTTTCTGGTGTTTTAAAGATTGTTCCTTTGAAGTTCATGTAAGAACGTAGTATTTTATTTTTAAATGTAGTAAATCTTTGTTGCCTCACATCAGGGAGTCCGCATTGCATGGCTGCAATCTTTATTTGCACATCAACTGGGCTTTTAATGGATATGACACACCACCAACAGCATGATGACACCGACGGTGTGGAATCAGACATGTTCTTTTATTGGTACGTACTCAGGCTTTTTGTTTTTTTAAAGATAGTTCCTTGATGTTCTTATAAGAACATAGTAATTTATTTTTAAATGTAGTAAATCTTTGTTGTCTCACATCAGGGAGTTCACATTGCATGGCTGCAATCTTTATTTGCATATCACCTGGCTTTTATTGGATATGACACACCGCCAGCAGCTTGATGAGCACGACGGTGTGGAATCAGACATGTTGTTCTTCTATTGGTATGTACTCAGGCTTTTTGTTGTTTTAAAGTTTGTTCCTTGAAGTTCTTGTAAGAACATAGTACTTTTTTTTTTAAATGTAGTAAATCTTTGTTGCCTCACATCAGGGTGTTTGCATTGCATTGCTGCAATCTTTATTTTCCCTTCAACTGGGCTTTTAGTGGATATGCACACCATCAGCAGCTCGATGACCACGACGGGTGGAATCAGACAAGTTGTTAGTCTATTGGTATGTACTAAGGCTTTCTGGTGTTTTAAAGAGTGTTTCTTAAGGTTCATATAAGAACGTAGTATTTTGTTTTTAAATGTAGTAAATCTTTAATGCCTCACATCAGGGAGACCGCTCTGCATGGCTGCAATCTTTATTTGCACATCAACTGGGCTTTTGATAGATATGACACACCTCCAGCAGCATGTTGACCACGACGGTGTGGAATCAGACATTTTCTTCTATTGGTATGTACTCAGGCTTTTTGTTGTTTTAAAGATTGTTCCTTGAAGTTCTTATAAGAACATACGACCTTATTTTTAAATGTAGTATACCTTTGTTGCCTCACATCATGGAGTTCGCATTGCATAGCTGCAATCTTTATTTTCCCTTCAACTGGGCTTTTGGTGGATATGTACACCACCAGCAGCTCGATGACCACGACGGTGTGGAATCAGACAAGTTGTTCTTCTATTGGTATGTACTCAGGCTTTCTGGTGTTTTAAATATTGTTCCTTGAAGTTCATATAAGAACGTAATATTTTGTTTTTAAATGTAGTAAATCTTTGTTGCGTCACATCAGGGAGTCCGCATTGCATGGCTGCAATCTTTATTTGCACATCAACGTGACTTTTGATACATTTGACACACCACCAGCAGCATGTTGACCACGACGGTGTGGAATCAGACAAGTTGTTCTTCTATTGGTATGTACTCAGGCTTTTTGTTGTTTTAAAGATTGTTCCTTGAAGTTCTTATAAGAACATAGTACATTACTTTTTAAATGTAGTAAATCTTTGTTGCCTCACATCAGGGAGTTCGCATTGCATGGCTGCAATCTTTATATTCCGTTCAACTGGGCTTTTGGTGGATATGCACACCATCATCAGCTCGATGACCACGACGGTTTGGAATCAGACAAGTTTTTCTTCTATTGGTATGTACACAGGCTTTATAGTGTTTTAAAGATTGTTCTTTGAAATTCACATAAGCAAGTATTATTTTATTTTTAAATGAAGTAAAACTTCGATGCCTCACAGTAGAGAGTTCGCATTGCATGGCTGCAATCTTTATTTGATGGATATGACACACCACCAGCAGCAGGATGACCACGACGGTGTGGAATCATGCAAGTTGTTCTTCTATTGGTATGTACTCAGGCTTTCTGGTGTTTTAAAGATTGTTCCTTGAAGTTCATATAAGAACGTAGTATTTTGTTTTTAAATGTAGTAAATCTTTGTTGCCTCACATCAGGGTGTCATCATTATATGGCTGCAATCTTTATTTGCACATCAACTGGGCTTTTGATAGATATGACACACCTCCAGCAGCATGTTGACCACGACGGTGTGGAATCAGACACTTTCTTCTATTGGTATGTACTCACGCTTTTTGTTGTTTTATAGATTGTTCCTTGAAGTTCTTATAAGAACATAGTACTTTATTTTTAAATGTAGTAAATCTTTGTTGCCTCACATTAGGGAGTTCGCATTGCATGGCTGCAATCTTTATTTTCCCTTCAACTGGGCTTTTGGTGGATATGCACACCATCAGCACCTCGATAACAACGACGGTGTGAAATCAGACAAGTTGTTCTCCTATTTGTATGTACTCAGGCTTTATAGTCTTTTAAAGATTGTTCTTTGAAGTTCACATAAGAAAGCATTATTTTATTTTTAAATGAAGTAAATCTTCGATGCCTCACAGCAGATAGTTCACATTGCATGGCAGCAATCTTTATTTGCCAATCATCAGGGCTTTTGATGGATATGACACACCACCAGCAGCTTGATGATCACGACGGTGTGGAATCAGACAAGTTGTTCTTCTATTGGTATGTACTCAGGCTTTGTGTTGTTTTGAAGATTGTTCCCTGAAGTACTCATAAGAACATAGCACTTTATTTTGAAATGAAGTAAATCTTTGTTGCCTCACATTAGGGAGTTCGCATTGCATGGCTGCAATCTTTATTTGCACACCAACTGAGCTTTTCATAGATATGACACACCCCCAGCAGCATGTTGACCACGACGGTGTGGAATCAGATATGTTCTTCTATTGGTGTGTACTCAGGCTTTTTGTCATTTTAAATATTGTTCCTAGAAGTTCTTATAAGAACATGGTAATTTATTTTTAAATGTAGTATATCTTTGTTTCCTCACATCAGGGAGTTCGCATTGCATGGCTGCAGTCTTTATTTTCCCTTCAACTTTGCTTTTGGTGGATATGCACACCATCAGCAGCTCGATGAACACGACTGTTTGGAATCAGACAAGTTTTTCTTCTATTGAAATGTACTCAGGCTTTATAGTGATTTAAAGGTTCTTCTTAGAAATTCACATAAGGAAGTATTATTTTATTTTTAAATGAAGTAAATCTTCGATGCCTCACAGTAGAGAGTTTGCATTGCATGGCAGCAATATTTATTTGATGGATATGACACACCACCAGCAGCATGATGACCACGACGGTGTGGAATTAGGCAAGTTGTTCTTCTATTCGTATGTACTCAGGCTTTCTGGTGTTTTAAAGATTGTTATATGAAGTTCATATAAGAACGTAGTATTTTGTTTTTAAATGTAGTAAATCTTTTTGCCTCACATCAGGGTGTCAACATTAAATGGCTGCAATCTTTATTTGCACATCAACTGGGCTTTTGATAGATATGACTCACCACCAGCAGCATGTTGACCACGTCAGTGTGGAATCAGACATGTTCTTCTATTGGTTTGTAATCAGGCTTTCTGGTGTTTTAATGATTGTTCCTTTGAAGTTCATGTAAGAACGTAGTATTTTATTTTTAAATGTAGTAAATCTTTGTTGCCTCACATCAGGGAGTCCGCATTGCATGGCTGCAATCTTTATTTGCACATCAACTGGGCTTTTAATGGATATGACACACCACCAACAGCATGATGACACCGACGGTGTGGAATCAGACATGTTCTTCTATTGGTATGTACTCAGGCTTTTTGTTTTTTTAAAGATAGTTCCTTGATGTTCTTATAAGAACATAGTAATTTATTTTTAAATGTAGTAAATCTTTGTTGTCTCACATCGGGGAGTTCACATTGCATGGCTGCAATCTTTATTTGCATATCACCTGGCTTTTAATGGATATGACACACCGCCAGCAGCTTGATGACCACGACGGTGTGGAATCAGACATGTTGTTCTTCTATTGGTATGTACTCAGGCTTTTTGTTGTTTTAAAGTTTGTTCCTTGAAGTTCTTGTAAGAACATAGTACTTTTTTTTTTTAATGTAGTAAATCTTTGTTGCCTCACATCAGGGTGTTTGCATTGCATTGCTGCAATCTTTATTTTCCCTTCAACTGGGCTTTTAGTGGATATGCACACCATCAGCAGCTCGATGACCACGACTGGTGGAATCAGACAATTTGTTCTTCTAATGGTATGTACTCAGGCTTTTTGTTGTTTTAAAGATTGTTCTTTGAAGTTCATATAAGAACGTAGTATTTTGTTTTTAAATGTAGTAAATCTTTGTTGCCTCACATCAGCTATTCTGCATTGCATGGCTTCAATCTTTATTTGCACATCAACTGGGCTTTTGATAGATATGACACACCACCAGCAGCATGTTGATCACGACAGTGTGGAATCAGACATGTTCTTCTATTGGTATGTACTCAGGCTTTTTGTTGTTTTATAGATTGTTCCTTGAAGTTCTTATAAGAACATAGTACTTTATTTTTAAATGTAGTAAATCTTTGTTGCCTCACATCAGCGTGTTCGCATTGCATGGCTGCAATCTTTATTTTCCCTTTAACTGTTCTTTAGGTAGATATGACTCACCACAAGCAGCTTGATGACCACGAAGGTGGAAGTGGAAGAGGGAGAATCTAACTAGTATTTTTTCTATTTGTATGTACCGAGACTTTAAAGCGTTTTTAAGATTGATCCTTGAAGTTCATATTAGAATGTAATATTCTATTTTTACATGTAGTAAATCTTTGTTTCCTCCCAGCAGGGAGATCGCATTGCATGCTTGCAATCTTTATTTGCCCATCAATTGGGTTTTGGTGGATATCGCATATCACTAGCAGCTAGATTACCACGAGGGTGTGGAATCAGGCAAATTATTCTTCTATAGATATGTACTCAGGTTTGAAGTGTTTTAACAATTGTTCCATCAAGTTCATATAACATTGTAGTATTTTTATTTTAAATGTAGAAAATCATTATTTCCTCACAGCACTGAGTCCGCATATCATGGCTGCACTCTTTATTTGCCTTGAACAATGTTTTTGGTATATATGACACACCACTAGCAGCTTGATGACCACTATGGTGGAGCGGTGGAGGAGGGGTTGCTGACAAGTTTTTTCTATTGGTAAGTACTGAGGCTTTAAAGCATTTCTAAGATTGTTCGTTGAAGATCATATAAGAACGTAGTATTTTATTTTAAAATGTCATAAATCTTAGCTTCCTCACAGCAGGGAGTTTGCGTTGCATGGCTACAATCTTTATTTGCCATCAGCTATGCTTTTGATGGATATGACACACTACTAGCAGCTTGATAACCACGACGGTGTGGAATCAGACATGTTCTTCTATTATTATGTACTCAGGCTTTTTGATGTTATAAAGATTGTTCCTTCAAGTTTTTAGAAGAACATAGTACTTTATTTTTAAATGTAGTAAATCTTTGTTGCCTCACATTAGGGAGTTCGCATTGCATGGCTGCAATCTTTATTTTCCCTTCAACTGGGCTTTTGGTGGATATGCACACCATCAGCAGCTCGATAACAACGACGGTGTGGAATCAGACAAGTTGTTCTCCTATTGTTATGTACTCAGGCTTTAGAGTCTTTTAAAGATTGTTCTTTGAAGTTCACATAAGAAAGCATCATTTTATTTTTAAATGAAGTAAATCTTCGTTGCCTCACAGCAGATAGTTCACATTGCATGGCAGCAATCTTTATTTGCCAATCATCAGGGCTTTTGATGGATATGACACACCACCAGCAGCTTGATGATCACGACAGTGTGGAATCAGACAAGTTGTTCTTCTATTGGTATGTACTCAGGCTTTGTGTTGTTTAAAAGATTGTTCCCTGAAGTACTCATAAGAACATAGCACTTTATTTTGAAATGAAGTTAATCTTTGTTGCCTCACATCAGGGAGTTCGCATTGCATGGCTGCAATCTTTATTTTCCCTTCAACTGGGCTTTTGGTGGATATGCACACCATCAGCAGCTTGATGACCACGAGGGTGTGGAATCAGCCAAGTTGTTGTTCTATTGGAATGTACTCAGGCTTTGTGTTGTTTTAAAGATTGTTCTTTGAAGTTCTCATTAGAACATAGCACTTTATTTTGAAGTGTAGTAAATCTTTGTTGCCTCACAACAGGGAGTCCGCATTGCATGGCAGCAATCTTTATTTGCACATCAACTGGGCTTTTGATGGAATCAGACAAGTTGTTCTTCGATTGGTATGTACTCAGGCTTTCTGGTGTTTTAAAAATTGTTCCTTGAAGTTCATATAAGAACGTAGTATTTTATTTTTAAATGTAGTAAATCTTTGTTACCTCACATCAGGGAGTCCGCATTGCATGGCTGCAATCTTTATTTGCACATCAACTGAGCTTTTGATAGATATGACACACCCCCAGCAGCATGTTGACCACGACGGTGTGGAATCAGATATGTTCTTCAATTGGTGTGTACTCAGGCTTTTTGTTGTTTTAAAGATTGTTCCTAGAAGTTCTTATAAGAACATGGTACTTTATTTTTAAATGTAGTAAATCTTTGTTGCCTCACATCAGGGAGTCCGCATTGCATGGCTGCAATCTTTATTTGCACATCAACTGGGCTTTTAATGGATATGACACACCACCAGCAGCATGATGACACCGACGGTGTGGAATCAGACATGTTCTTCTATTGGTATGTACTCAGGCTTTTTGTTGTTTTAAAGATTGTTCCTTGATGTTCTTATAAGAACATAGTAATTTATTTTTAAATGTAGTAAATCTTTGTTGTCTCACATCAGGGAGTTCACATTGCATGGCTGCAATCTTTATTTGCATATCAACTGACTTTTAATGGATATGACACACCGCCAGCAGCTTGATGACCACGACGGTGTGGAATCAGACATGTTGTTCTCCTATTGGTATGTACTCAGGCTTTTTGTTGTTTTAAAGTTTGTTCCTTGAAGTTCTCTTAAGAACATAGTACTTTTTTTTTAAAATGTAGTAATTCTTTGTTGCCTCACATCAGGGAGTTTGCATTGCATTGCTGCAATCTTTATTTTCCCTTCAACTGGGCTTTTAGTGGATATGCACACCATCAGCAGCTTGATGACCACGACGGGTGGAATCAGACATGTTGTTATTCTATTGGTATGTACTCAGGCTTTCTGGTGTTTTAAAGAGTGTTTCTTGAAGTTCATATAAGAACGTAGTATTTTGTTTTTAAATGTAGTAAATCTTTGTTGCCTCACATCAGGGAGTTCGCATTGCATAGCTGCAATCTTTATTTTCCCTTCAACTGGGTTTTTGGTGGATATGTACACCACCACCAGCTCGATGACCACGACGGTGTGGAATCAGACAAGTTGTTCTTCTATTGGTATGTACTCAGGCTTTATTGTGTTTTAAAGTTTGTTCTTTGAAGTTCACATAGGAAAGTATTATTTTCTTTTTAAATGAAGTAAATCTTCGATGCCTCACAGTAGAGAGTTCGCATTTCACGGCTGCAATCTTTATTTGCACATCAACTGGGGTTTTGATGGTTATGACACACCCCCAGCAGCATGTTGACCACGACGGTGTGGAATCAGATATGTTCTTCAATTGGTGTGTACTCAGGCTTTTTGTTGTTTTAAAGATTGTTCCTAGAAGTTCTTATAAGAACATGGTACTTTGTTTTTAAATGTAGTAAATCTTTGTTGCCTCACAACAGGGAGTCCGCATTGCATGTCTGCAAACTTTATTTGCATATAAACTGGGCTTTTGATGGATATGACACACCGCCAGCAGCTTGATGACCACGACGGTGTGGAATCAGAGAAGTTGTTCTTCTATTGATATGTACTCAGGCTTTCTGGTGTTTTAAAGATTGTTCTTTGAAGTTCATATAAGAACGTTGTATTTTGTTTTTAAAAGTTGTAAATCTTTGTTGCCTCACATCAGGGAGATCGCATTATATGCCTGCCATCTTTATTTGCACATCAACTAAACTTTTGATAGATATGGCACACCCCGAGCAGCATGTTGACTACGACGGTGTGGAATCAGACATGTTCTTCTATTGGTGTGTACTCAGGCTTTTTGTCGTTTTAAAGATTGTTCCTAGAAGTTCTTATAAGAACATAGTACTTTATTTTTAAATGTAGTAAATCTTTGTTGCCTCACATCAGGGAGTTCGTATTGCATGGCTGCAATCCGTATTTTCCCTTCAACTGGGTTTTGGTGGATATGCACACTATCAGCAGCTCGATGACCTCGACGGTGTGGTATCAGACAAGTTGTCTTCTATTGGTATGTACTCAGGCCTTATAGTGTTTTAAAGAATGTTCTTTGAAGTTCACGTTAGAAAGTATTATTTTATTTTTAAACGAAGCAAATCTTTGTTGACTCACATCAGGAGTCCGCATTGCATGGCTGCAATCTTTATTTGCACATCAACTGGGCTTGTGATGGAATGACACACCACCAGCAGCTTGATGACCACAACGGTGTGGAATCAGACAAGTTGTTCTTCTCTTGGTATGTACTCAGGCTTTTTGTTGTTTTAAAGATTGTTCCTTGAAGTTCTTATAAGAACATAGCACTTTATTTTTAAATGTAATAAATCTTTGTTGCCTCACATCAGGGAGTTTGCATTGCATGGCTGCAATCTTTATTTTCCCTTCAACTGGACTTTTGGTGGATATGCACACCATCAGCAGCTCGATGAATACGACGGTGTGGAATCATACAAGTTGTTCTTCTATTGGTATGTACTCAGGCTATCTGGTGTTTTCAAGATTGTTCCTTGAAGTTCGTATAAGAATGTAGTATTTTGTTTTTAAATGTAGTAAATCTTTGTTGCCTCACATCAGGGAGTCCGCATTGCATGGCTGCAACCTTTATTTGCAGATCAACTGGGCTTTTGATAGATATGACACACCACCAGCAGCATGTTGACCACGATGGTGTGGAATCAGACATGTTCTTCTATTGGTATGTACTCAGGCTTTTTGTTGTTTTAAAGATTGTTCCTTGAAGTTCTTATAAAAACATAGCACTTTATTGCATGGCTGCAATCTTTATTTTCCCTTCAACTGGGCTTTTTGTGGATATGACTCACCACAAGCAGCTTGATGTCCACGAAGGTGGAAGTGGAAGGGGGAGAATCTGACAAGTATTTTTTCTGTTTGTATGTACCGAGGCTTTAAAGCATTTTTATGATTGATCCTTTAAGTTCATTTTAGAAGGTAATATTCTATTTTTACATGTAGTATATCTTTGTTTCCTCCCAGCAGGGAGATCGCATTGCATGCTTGCAATCTTTATTTGCCCATCAATTGGGCTTTTGGTGGATATCACATATCACAAGCAGCTTGATTACCACGACGGTGTGGAATCAGGCAAAATTTTCTTCTATAGATATGTACTCAGGTTTAAAGTGTTTTAACGATTGTTCCATGAAGTTCATATAACAATGTAGTATTTTAATTTTAAATGTAGAAAATCATTATTTCCTCACATCAGTGAGTCCGCATATCATGGCTGCATTCTTTATTTGCCTTAAACTATGTTTTTGGTGGATATGACACACCACCAGCAGCTTGATGACCACTATGGTGGAGCGGTGGAGGAGGGGTACCTTACAAGTTTTTTCTATTGGTATGTACTGAGGCTTTAAAGCATTTCTAAGATTGTTCGTTGAAGATCATATAAGAACGTAGTATTTTATTTTAAAATGTCATAAATCTTTGTTTCCTCACAGCTGGAGGTTTGCGTTGCATGGCTACAATCTTTATTTGCCATCAGCTATGCTTTTGGTGGATATGACTCACTACCAGCAGCTTGATGACTACGACGGTGTGGAATCAGACAAGTTGTTCTTCAATTGGTATGTACTCAGGCTTTTTGTTGTTTTAAAGATTGTTCCATGAATTTCTGATAGGAACATAGTACTTTATTTTTATATGTAGTAAATCTTTCTTGCGTCACATCAGGGAGTTAGCATGCATGGCTGCAATCTTTATTTCCCCTTCAACTGGGATTTTTTTTGGATATGCACACCATCAGCAGCTCGATAACAACGATTGGTGTGGAATCTGGCAAGTTGTTCTCCTATTGGTATGTACTCAGGCTTTATAGTCTTTTAAAGATTGTTCTTTGAAGTTCACATAAGAAAGTATTATTTTATTTTTAAATGAAGTAAATCTTTGTTTCCTCCCATCAGGGAGTTCGCATTGCATAGCTGCAATCTTTATTTTCCCTTCAACTGGGTTTTTGGTGGATATGCACACCATCAGCAGCTTGAAGACCACGACGGTGTGGAATCTACAAGTTTTCTCCTATTGGTATGTACTCAGGCTTTCTGGAGTTTTAAAGATTGTTCCTTGAAGTTCATATAAGAACGTAGTATTTTGTTTTTAAATGTGGTAAATCTTTGTTGCCTCACATCAGGGAGTCTACATTGCATGGCTGCAACCTTTATTTGCAGATCAACTGGGCTTTTGATAGATATGACACACCACCAGCAGCATGTTGACCACGATGGTGTGGAATCAGACATGTTCTTCTATTGGTATGTACTCAGGCTTTTTGTTGTTTTAAAGATTGTTCCTTGAAGTTCTTATAAAAACATAGCACTTTATTGCATGGCTGCAATCTTTATTTTCCCTTCAACTGGGCTTTTTGTGGATATGACTCACCACAAGCAGCTTGATGTCCACGAAGGTGGAAGTGGAAGGGGGAGAATCTGACAAGTATTTTTTCTGTTTGTATGTACCGAGGCTTTAAAGCATTTTTAAGATTGATCCTTTAAGTTCATTTTAGAAGGTAATATTCTATTTTTACATGTAGTATATCTTTTTTTCCCTCCCAGCAGGGAGATCGCATTGCATGCTTGCAATCTTTATTTGCCCATCAATTGGGCTTTTGGTGGATATCACATATCACAAGCAGCTTGATTACCACGACGGTGTGGAATCACGCAAATTTTTCTTCTATAGATATGTACTCAGGTTTAAAGTGTTTTAACGATTGTTCCATGAAGTTCATATAACAATGTAGTATTTTAATTTTAAATGTAGAAAATCATTATTTCCTCACATCAGTGAGTCCGCATATCATGGCTGCATTCTTTATTTGCCTTAAACTATGTTTTTGGTGGATATGACACACCACCAGCAGCTTGATGACCACTATGGTGGAGCGGTGGAGGAGGGGTACCTTACAAGTTTTTTCTATTGGTATGTACTGAGGCTTTAAAGCATTTCTAAGATTGTTCGTTGAAGATCATATAAGAACGTAGTATTTTATTTTAAAATGTCATAAATCTTTGTTTCCTCACAGCTGGATGTTTGCGTTGCATGGCTACAATCTTTATTTGCCATCAGCTATGCTTTTGGTGGATATGACACACTACCAGCAGCTTGATGACTACGACGGTGTGGAATCAGACAAGTTGTTCTTCAATTGGTATGTACTCAGGCTTTTTGTTGTTTTAAAGATTGTTCCATGAATTTCTGATAAGAACATAGTACTTTATTTTTATATGTAGTAAATCTTTCTTGCGTCACATCAGGGAGTTAGCATGCATGGCTGCAATCTTTATTTCCCCTTCAACTGGGCTTTTTTTTGGATATGCACACCATCAGCAGCTCGATAACAACGATTGGTGTGGAATCTGGCAAGTTGTTCTCCTATTGGTATGTACTCAGGCTTTATAGTCTTTTAAAGATTGTTCTTTGAAGTTCACATAAGAAAGTATTATTTTATTTTTAAATGAAGTAAATCTTTGTTTCCTCCCATCAGGGAGTTCGCATTGCATAGCTGCAATCTTTATTTTCCCTTCAACTGGGTTTTTGGTGGATATGCACACCATCAGCAGCTTGAAGACCACGACGGTGTGGAATCTACAAGTTTTCTCCTATTGGTATGTACTCAGGCTTTCTGGAGTTTTAAAGATTGTTCCTTGAAGTTCATATAAGAACGTAGTATTTTGTTTTTAAATGTGGTAAATCTTTGTTGCCTCACATCAGGGAGTCTACATTGCATGGCTGCAATCTTCATTTGCATATCAACTGAGCTTTTGATGGATATGACACAACACCAGCAGCTTGATGACCACGACGGCGTGGAATCAGACAAGTTGTTCTTCTATTGGTTTGTACTCAGGCTTTATAGTGTTTAAAAGATTGTTCTTTGAAGTTCACATAAGAAAGTATTAATTTATTTTTAATTGAAGTAAATCTTCGTTGCCTCACAGCATATAGTTTGCATTGCATGGCTGCAATCTTTATTTGCAGATCAACTGGGTTTTTGATGGGTATGACACACCACCAGCAGTTTGATGACCACGACGGTGTGGAATCAGACAAGTTGTTCTTCTATTGGTATGTACTCAGGCTTTATAGTCTTTTAAAGATTGTTCTTTGAAGTTCATATAAGAACATAATATTTTGTTTTTAAATGTAGTAAATCTTTGTTGCCTCACAACAGGGAGTCCGCATTGCATGTCTGCAAACTTTATTTGCATATAAACTGGGCTTTTGATGGATATGACACACCGCCAGCAGCTTGATCACCACGACGGTGTGGAATCAGACAAGTTGTTGTCCTATTGCTATGTACTCAGGCTTTATAGTGTTTTAAAGATTGTTCTTTGAAGTTCACATAAGAAAGTATTAATTTATTTTTAATTGAAGTAAATCTTCGTTGCCTCACAGCATATAGTTTGCATTGCATGGCAGCAATCTTTATTTGCCCATCAACAGGGATTTTGATGGATATGACACACCACCAGCAGCTTGATGACCACGACGGTGTGGAATCGGACATGTTGTTCTTCTATTGGTATGAACTCAGGCTTTATAGTGTTTTAAAGATTGTTCTTTGAAGTTCACATAAGAAAGTATTATTTTATTTTTAAATGTAGTAAATCTTCCATTCCTCACAACTGATAGTTTGCATTGCATGGCTGCAATCTTTATTTGCCCATCAACAGGGCTTTTGATGGATGTGACACACCACCAGCTGCTTGATGAACACGACGGTGTGGAATCAGACAAGTTGTTCTTCTATTGCTATGTACTCAGGCTTTATAGTGTTTTAAAGATTGTTCTTTGAAGTTCACATAAGAAAGTATTATTTTATTTTTAAATGAAGTAAATCTTCGTTGCCTCACAGCAGATTGTTCGTATTGCATAGCAGCAATCTTTATTTCCACATCAACTAGGCTTTTGATGAATATGACACACCACCAGCAGCTTGATGACCACGACAGTGTGGAATCAGACAAGTTGTTCTTCTATTGGTATGTACTCAGGCTTTGTGTTGTTTTAATGAATGTTCCTTGAAGTTCTCATTAGAACATAGCACTTTATTTTGAAGTGTAGTAAATCTTTGTTGCCTCACAACAGGGAGTCCGCATTGCATGACTGAAATCTCTATTTGCACATCAACTGGGCTTTTGATGGATATGACACACCACCAGCAGCTTGATGACCACGAGAGTGTGGAATCAGACAAGTTGTTCTTCTATTGGTATGTACTCAGGCTTTGTGTTGTTTTAAAGATTGTTCATTGAAGTTCTCATAAGAACATAGCACTTTCTTTTGAAATGTAGTAAATTTTTGTAGCCTCACATCAGGGAGTTCGCATTGCATGGCTGCAATCTTTATTTTCCCTTCAACTGGGCTTTTGGTGGATATGCACACCATCAGCAACTCGATGACCACGACGGTGTGGAACAGACAAGTTGTTCTTCTATTGGTATGTACTCAGGCATTATAGACTTTTAAAGATTGTTCTTTGAAATTCATATAAAAACATAATATTTTGTTTTTAAATGTAGTAAATCTATGTTGCCTCACAACAGGGAGTCCGCATTGCATGTCTGCAAACTTTATTTGCATATAAACAGGGCTTTTGATGGATATGACACACCGCCAGCAGCTTGATTACCACGATGGTGTGGAATCAGACAAGTTGTTCTCCTATTGGTATGTAATCAGGCTTTATAGTGTTTTAAATATTGTTCTTTGTAGTTCACATCAGAAAGTATTATTTTATTTTTAAATGAAGTAAATCTTCATTGCCTCACAGCATATAGTTTGCATTGCATGGCTGCAATCTTTATTTGCCCATCAACAGGGATTTTGATGGATATGACACACCACCAGCAGCTTGATGACCACGACGGTGTGGAATCAGACAAGTTGTTCTTCTATTGGTATGTACTCAGGCTTTATAGTGTTTTAAAGATTGTTTTTTGAAGTTCACATAAGAAAGTATTATTTTATTTTTAAATGAAGTAAATCTTCGTTGCCTTACAGCAGATAGTTCACATTGCATGGCTGCAATCGTTATTTGCCCATCAACAGGGCTTTTGATGGATATGACACACCACCAGCAGCTAGATGACCACGACGGTGTGGAATCAGACAAGTTGTTCTTCTAGTGGTATGTACTCAGGCTTTTTGTTGTTTTAAAAATTGTTCCTTGATGTTCACATAAGAAAGTAATATTTTATTTTTAAATGATGTAAATCTTCATTGCCTCACAGCAGTTAGTTTGCATTGCATGGCTGCAATTTTTATTTGCCCATCAACAGGGCTTTTGATGGATATGACACACCTCCAGCAGCTTGATGACCACGACGGTGTGGAATCAGACAAGTTGTCCTTCTATTGGTATGTACTCAGGCTTTATAGTGTTTTAAAGATTATTTTTTGAAGTTCACATAAGAAAGTATTATTTTATTTTTAAATGAAGTAAATCTTCGTTGCCTTACAGCAGATAGTAAGCATTGCATGGCTGCAATCTTTATTTGCCCATCAACAGGGCTTTTGATGGATATGACACAGGACCAGCAGCTTGATGAACACGACAGTGTGGAATCATACAAGTTGTTCTTCTACTGCTATGTACTCAGGCTTTGTAGTGTTTTAAAGATTGTTCTTTGAAGTTCACATAAGAAAGTATTATATTATTTTTAAAAGTAGTAAGGAGTTTGCATTGCATGTCTGCAATCTTTATTTGCCCACCAACTGGGCTTTTGATGGATAAGACACACCACCAGCAGCTTGATGACCAGGACGGTGTGGAATCACACAAGTTGTTCTTCTATTGGTATGTACTCAGGCTTTTTGTTGTTATAAAGATTGTTCCTTCAACTTTTTATAAGAACATAGTACTTTATTTATAAATGTAGTAAATCTTTGTTGTCTCACATCAGGGAGTTCGCATTGCATGGCTGCAATCTTTATATTCCCTTCAACTGGTCTTTTGGTGGATGTGCACACCATGAGCAACTCGATGACCACGACGGTGTGGAATCAGACAAGTTGTTCTCCTATTGGTATGTAGTCAGGCTTTATAGTGTTTTAAAGATTGTTCTATGAAGTTCACATAAGAAAGTATTAATTTATCTTTAAATGAAGTAAATCTTCGTTGCCTCACAGCAGATAGTTTGCATTGCATGGCTGCAATCTTTATTTGCACATCAACAGGGCTTTTGATGGATATGACACACCAGCAGCAGCTTGATGACCACGACGGTGTGGAAGCAGACAAGTTGTTCTTCTAGTGGTATGTACTCAGGCTTTTTGTTGTTTTAAAGATTGTTCCTTGATGTTCACATAAGAAAGTATTATTTTATTTTTAAATGATGTAAATCTTCATTGCCTCACAGCAGTTAGTTCGCATTGCATGGTTGCAATTTTTATTTGCCCATCAACAGGGCTTTTGATGGATATGACACACCACCAGCAGCTTGATGACCACGACGGTGTGGAATCAGACAAGTTGTCCTTCTATTGGTATGTACTCAGGCTTTATAGTGTTTTAAAGATTTTTTTTTTTTGTTCACATAAGAAAGTATTATTTTATTTTTAAATGAAGTAAATCTTCGTTGCCTTACAGCAGATAGTTCGCATTGCATGGCTGCAATCTTTACTTGCCCATCAACAGTGCTTTTGATGGATATGACACAGGACCAGCAGCTTGATGACCACAACAGTGTGGAATCAGACAAGTTGTTCTTCTACTGCTATGTACTCAGGCTTTATAGTGTTTTAAAGATTGTTCTTTGAAGTTCAAATAAGAAAGTATTATATTATTTTTAAATGTAGTAAGGAGTTTGCGTTGCATGGCTGCAATCTTTATTTGCCCATCAACTGGGCTTTTGATGGATAAGACACACCCCCAGCAGCATGTTGACCACGACGGTGTGGAATCAGATATGTTCTTCTATTGGTGTGTACTCAGGCTTTTTGTTGTTTTAAAGATTGTACCTAGAAGTTCTTATAAGAACATGGTACTTTATTTTTAAATGTAGTAAATCTTTGTTGCCTCACATCAGGGAGTTCGCATTGCATGGCTGCAGTCTTTATTTTCCCTTCAACTTTGCTTTTGGTAGATATGCACACCATCAGCTGCTCGATGACCACGACTGTTTGGAATCAGACAAGTTTTTCTTCTATTGGTATGTACTCAGGCTTTGTAGTGTTTTAAAGATTCTTCTTTGAAATTCACATAAGAAAGTATTATTTTATTTTTAAATGAAGTAAATTTTCGATGCCTCACAGTAAAGAGTTTGCATTGCATGTCTGCAATCTTTATTTGATGGATATGAAACACCCCGAGCAGCATGTTCACTACGACGGTGTGGAATCAGACATGTTCTTCTATTGGTGTGTACTCAGGCTTTTTGTCGTTTTAAAGATTGTTCCTAGAAGTTTTTATAAGAACATAGTACTTTATTTTTAAATGTAGTAAATCTTTGTTGCCTCACATCAGGGAGTTCGCATTGCATGGCTGCAATCTTTATATTCCCTTCAACTGGTCTTTTGGTGGATGTGCACACCACCATGGTGTGCATATCCACCAAAAACCCAGTTGAAAGGAAAATAAAGATTGCAGCCATGCAATGTGAACTCCCTGATGGGAGGAAACAAAGATTTACTTCATTTAAAAATAAAATAATACTTTCTTATGTGAACTTCAAAGAACAATCTTTAAAAGACTATAAAGCCTGAGTACATACTAATAGGAGAACAACTTGCCAGATTCCACACCATCGTTGTTATCGAGCTGCTGATGGTGTGCATATCCAAAAAAAAGCCCAGTTGAAGGGGAAATAAAGATTGCAGCCATGCATGCTAACTCCCTGATGTGATGCAAGAAAGATTTACTACATATAAAAATAAAGTACTATGTTCTTATCAGAAATTCATGGAACAATCTTTAAAACAACAAAAAGCCTGAGTACATACCAATTGAAGAACAAATTGTCTGATTCCACACCGTCGTAGTCATCAAGCTGCTGGTAGTGTGTCATATCCACCAAAAGCATAGCTGATGGCAAATAAAGATTGTAGCCATGCAACGCAAACATCCAGCTGTGAGGAAACAAAGATTTATGACATTTTAAAATAAAATACTACGTTCATATATGATCTTCAACGAACAATCTTAGAAATGCTTTAAAGCCTCAGTACATACCAATAGAAAAAACTTGTAAGGTACCCCTCCTCCACCGCTCCACCATAGTGGTCATCAAGCTGCTGGTGGTGTGTCATATCCACCAAAAACATAGTTTAAGGCGAATAAAGAATGCAGCCATGATATGCGGACTCACTGATGTGAGGAAATAATGATTTTCTACATTTAAAATTAAAATACTACATTGTTATATGAACTTCATGGAACAATCGTTAAAACACTTTAAACCTGAGTACATATCTATAGAAGAAAAATTTGCCTGATTCCACACCGTCGTGGTAATCAAGCTGCTTGTGATATGTGATATCCACCAAAAGCCCAATTGATGGGCAAATAAAGATTGCAAGCATGCAATGCGATCTCCCTGCTGGGAGGAAACAAAGATATACTACATGTAAAAATAGAATATTACATTCTAAAATGAACTTAAAGGATCAATCTTAAAAATGCTTTAAAACCTCGGTACATACAAATAGAAAAAATACTTGTCAGAATCTCCCCCTTCCACTTCCACCTTCGTGGACATCAAGCTGCTTGTGGTGAGTCATATCCACAAAAAGCCCAGTTGAAGGGAAAATAAAGATTGCAGCCATGCAATAAAGTGCTATGTTCTTATAAGAACTTCAAGGAACAATCTTTAAAACAACAAAAAGCCTGAGTACATACCAATAGAAGAACATGTCTGATTCCACACCATCGTGGTCAACATGCTGCTGGTGGTGTGTCATATCTATCAAAAGCCCAGTTGATCTGCAAATAAAGGTTGCAGCCATGCAATGCGGACTCCCTGATGTGAGGCAACAAAGATTTACTACATTTAAAAACAAAATACTACATTCTTATATGAACTTCAAGGAACAATCTTGAAAACACCAGATAGCCTGAGTACATACCAATAGAAGAACAACTTGTATGATTCCACACCGTCGTAGTCATCGAGCTGCTGATGGTGTGCATATCCACCAAAAGCCCATTTGAGGGAAAAGTAAAGATTGCAGCCATGCAATGCAAACTCCCTGATGTGAGGCAACAAAGAATTATTACATTTAAAAATAAAGTGCTATGTTCTTATAAGAACTTCAAGGAACAATCTTTAAAACAACAAAAAGCCTTAGTACATACCAAGAGAAGAACAACTTGTCTGATTCCACACCGTTGTGGTCATCAAGCTGCTGGTGGTGTGTCATTCCATCACAAGCCCAGTTGATGTGCAAATAAAGATTGCAGCCATGCAATGCGGACTACCTGATGTGAGTCAACAAAGATATGCTTCGTTTAAAAATAAAATAATACCCTCTAACGTGAACTTCAAAGAACAATCTTTAAAACACTATAAGGCCTGAGTACATACCAATAGAAGACAACTTGTCTGATACCACACCGTCGTGGTCATCGAGCTGCTGATAGTGTGCATATCCACCAAAACCCAGTTGAAGGGAAAATAAATATTGCAGCCATGCAATACGAACTCCCTGATGTGAGGCAACAAAGATTTACTACATTTAAAAATAAAGTACCATGTTCTTATAAGAACTTCTAGGAACAATCTTTAAAACAACAAAAAGCCTGAGTACACACCAATAGAAGAACATATCTGATTCCACACCATCGTGGTCAACATGCTGCTGGGGGTGTGTCATATCTATCAAAAGCTCAGTTGATGTGCAAATAAAGATTGCAGCCATGCAATGCGGACTCCCTGATGTGAGGTAACAAAGATTTACTACATTTAAAAATAAAATACTACGTACTTATATGAACTTCAAGGAAGAATTTTTAAAACACCAGAAAGCCTGAGTACATACCAATCGAAGAACAACTTGTCTGATTCCATCAAAAGCCCAGTTGATGTGCAAATAAAGATTGCAGCCATGCAATGCGGACTCCCTGTTGTGGGGCAACAAAGATTTACTACACTTCAAAATAAAGTGCTATGTTCTAATGAGAACTTCAAAGAACAATCTTTAAAACAACACAAAGCCTGAGTACATACCAATAGAAGTACAACTTGGTTGATTCCACACCCTCGTGGTCATCGAGCTGCTGTTGGTGTGTCATATCCATCAAAAGCCCAGTTGATGTGCAAATATAGATTGCAGCCATGCAATGCGGACTCCCTGATGTGAGGCAAAAAACATTTACTACATTTAAAAACAAAATACTACGTTCTTATATGACCTTCAAAGAACAATCTTTAAAACAACAAAAAGCCTGAGTACATACCAATAGAAGAACAAATTGTCTGATTCCACGCCGTCGTGGTCATCAAGCTGCTGGTATTGTGTCATATCCATCAAAAGCTCAGTTGACATGCAAATGAAGATTGCAGCCATGCAATGCAGACTCCCTGATGTGAGACAACAAAGATTTAGTACATTTAAAAACAAAATACTACGTTCCTATATGAAATTCAAGGAACAATCTTTAAAACACCAGAAAGCCTGAGTACATACCAATAGGAGAACAACTTGTCTGATTCCACATCGTCGTGGTCATCAAGCTGCTGATGGTGTGCATATCCACCAAAAGCCCAGTTGAAGGGAAAATAAAGATTGCAGCCATGCAATGCGAACTCCCTGATGTGAGGCAACAAAGATTAACTTCATTTCAAAATAAAGTGCTATGTTCTTATGAGTACTTCAGGGAACAATCTTTTAAACAACACAAAGCCTGAGTACATACCAATAGAAGAACAACTTGTCTGATTCCACACCGTCGTGATCTTCAAGCTGCTGGTGGTGTGTCATATCCATCAAAAGCCCTGATGACTAGTAAATAAAGATTGCTGCCATGCAATGTGAACTATCTGCTGTGAGGCAACGAAGATTTACTTCATTTAAAAATAAAATGATGCTTTCTTATGTGAACTTCGAAGAACAATCTTTAAAAGACTCTAAAGCCTGAGTACATACCAATAGAAGAACAACTTGTCTGATTCCACACCGTCGTGGTCATCAAGGTGCTGGTTGTGTGTCATATCCATCAAAAGCCCAGTTGATGTGCAAATATAGATTGCAGCCATGCAATGCGGACTCCCTGATGTGAGGCAAAAAACATTTACTACATTTAAAAACAAAATACTACGTTCTTATATGACCTTCAAAGAACAATCTTTAAAACAACAAAAAGCCTGAGTACATACCAATAGAAGAACAAATTGTCTGATTCCACGCCGTCGTGGTCATCAAGCTGCTGGTATTGTGTCATATCCATCAAAAGCTCAGTTGACATGCAAATGAAGATTGCAGCCATGCAATGCAGACTCCCTGATGTGAGACAACAAAGATTTAGTACATTTAAAAACAAAATACTACGTTCTTATATGAAATTCAAGGAACAATCTTTAAAACACCAGAAAGCCTGAGTACATACCAATAGGAGAACAACTTGCCTGATTCCACACCCTCGTGGTAATCTAGCTGCTAGTGATATGCGATATCCACCAAAACCCAATTGATGGGCAAATAAAGATTGCAAGCATGCAATGCGATCTCCCTGCTGGGAGGAAACAATGATTTACTACATGTAAAAATAGAATATTACATTCTAATATGAACTTCAAGGATCAATCTTAAAAACGCTTTAAAGACTCGGTACATACAAATAGAAAAAATACTAGTCAGATTCTCCCCCTTCCACTTCCACCTTCGTGGTCATCAAGCTGCTTGTGGTGAGTCATATCTACCTAAAGAACAGTTAAAGGGAAAATAAAGATTGCAGCCATGCAATGTGAACACGCTGATGTGAGGCAACAAAGATTAACTACATTTAAAAATAAAGTACTAAGTTCTTATAAGAACTTCAAGGAACAATCTTTAAAACAACAAAAAGCCTGAGTACATACCAATAGAAGATCATGTCTGATTCCACACCGTCGTGATCAACATGCTGCTGGTGGTGTGTCATATCTATCAAAAGCCCAGTTGATGTGCAAATAAAGATTGCAGCCATGCAATGCGGAATAGCTGATGTGAGGCAACAAAGATTTACTACATTTAAAAACAAAATACTACGTTCTTATATGAACTTCAAGGAACAATCTTTAAAACACCAGAAAGCCTGAGTATATACGAATAGAAGAACAACTTGCCTGATTCCACACCGTCGTGGTCATCATGCTGCTGGTGGTGTGTCATATCCATCAAATAAAGATTGCAGCCATGCAATGCAAACTCTTTACTGTGAGGCATCGAAGATTTACTTCATTTAAAAATAAAATAATAATTTCTTATGTGAATTTCAAAGAAGAATCTTTAAAACACTACAAAGCCTGAGTACATACCAATAGAAGAAAAACTTGTCTGATTCCAAACAGTCGTGGACATCGAGCTGCTGATGGTGTGCATATCTACCAAAAGCAAAGTTGAAGGGAAAATAAAGACTGCAGCCATGCAATGCGAACTCCCTGATGTGAGGCAACAAAGATTTACTACATTTAAAAATAAAGTACCATGTTCTTATAAGAACTTCTAGGAACAATCTTTAAAACAACAAAAAGCCTGAGTACACACCAATAGAAGAACATATCTGATTCCACACCGTCGTGGTCAACATGCTGCTGGGGGTGTGTCATATCTATCAAAAGCTCAGTTGATGTGCAAATAAAGATTGCAGCCATGCAATGCGGACTCCCTGATGTGAGGTAACAAAGATTTACTACATTTAAAAATAAAATACTACGTACTTATATGAACTTCAAGGAAGAATTTTTAAAACACCAGAAAGCCTGAGTACATACCAATCGAAGAACAACTTGTCTGATTCCATCAAAAGCCCAGTTGATGTGCAAATAAAGATTGCAGCCATGCAATGCGGACTCCCTGTTGTGAGGCAACAAAGATTTACTACATTTAAAAATAAAGTACTATGTTCTTATAAGAACTTCAAGGAACAAACTTTAAAACAACAAAAAGCCTGAGTACATACCAATAGAAGAACAACTTGTCTGATTCCACACCGTCATGGTCATCATGCTGCTGGTGGTGTGTCATAACCATCAAAAGCCCAGTTGATGGACAAAAAAAGATTGCAGCCATTCAATGCGAACTCTCTACTGTGAGGCATCGAAGATTTACTTCATTTAAAAAGAAAATAATACTTTCCTATGTGAACTTCAAAGAACAATCTTTAAAACACTATAAAGCCTGAGTACATACCAATAGAAGAACAACTTGTCTGATTCCACCAGTCGTGGTCATCGAGCTGCTGATGGTGTGCATATCCACCAAAAGCCCAGTTGAAGGGAAAATAAAGATTGCAGCAATGCAATGCGAACTCCCTGATGTGAGGCAACAAAGATTTACTACATTTAAAAATAAATTACTATGTTCTTATAAGAACTTCAAGGAACAAACTTTAAAACAACAAAAAGCCTGAGTACATACCAATAGAAGAACAACTTGTCTGATTCCACACCGTCATGGTCATCATGCTGCTGGTGGTGTGTCATAACCATCAAAAGCCCAGTTGATGGACAAAAAAAGATTGCAGCCATTCAATGCGAACTCTCTACTGTGAGGCATCGAAGATTTACTTCATTAAAAAAGAAAATAATACTTTCCTATGTGAACTTCAAAGAACAATCTTTAAAACACTATAAAGCCTGAGTACATACCAATAGAAGAAAAACTTGTCTGATTCCACACCGTCGTGGTCATTAAGCTGCTGGCGGAGTGTCATATCCATTAAAAGCCAGGTGATATGCAAATAAAGATTGCAGCCATGCAATGTGAACTCCCTGATGTGAGACAACAAAGATTTACTACATTTAAAAATAAATTACTATGTTCTTATAAGAACATCAAGGAACAATCTTTAAAACAACAAAAAGCCTGAGTACATACCAATAGAAGAACATGTCTGATTCCACACCGTCGGTGTCATCATGCTGCTGGTGGTGTGTCATATCCATTAAAAGACCAGTTGATGTGCAAATAAAGATTGCAGCCATGCAATGCGAACTCCATGATGTGAGGCAACAAAGGTATACTTCATTTAAAAATAAGGTACTATGTTCTTATAAGGACTTCAAGGAACAATCTTTAAAACAACAAAAAGCCTGAGTACATACCAATAGAAAAAAATGTCTGATTCCACACCGTCGTGGTCAACATGCTGCTGGAGGTGTGTCATATCTATCAAAAGCCCAGTTGATGTGCAAATAAAGATTGCAGCCATGCAAAGCGGACTCCCTGATGTGAGGCAACAAAGATTTACTACATTTAAAAACAAAATACTACGTTCTTATATGAACTTCAAGGAAAAATCTTTAAAACACCAAAAAGCCTGAGTACATACGAATAGAAGAACAACTTGCCTAATTCCACACCGTCGTGGTCAACATGCTGCTGGTGGTGTGTCATATCCCTCAAATAAAGATTGCTGCCATGCAATGCAAACTCTCTACTGTGAGGCATCAAAGATTTACTTCATTTAAAAATAAAATAATACTTGCTTATGTGAATTTCTAAGAAGGACCTTTAAAACACTATAAAGCCTGAGTACATACCAATAGAAGAAAAACTTGTCTGATTCCAAACAGTCGTGTTCATCAAGCTGCTGATGGTGTGCATATCCACCAAAAGCAAAGTTGAAGGGAAAATAAAGACTGCAGCCATGCAATGCGAACTCCCTGATGTGAGGAAACAAAGAAATACTACATTTAAAAATAAAGTACCATGTTCTTATAAGAACTTCTAGGAACAATATTTAAAACGACAAAAAGCCTGAGTACACACCAATAGAAGAACATGTCTGATTCCACACCGTCGTGGTCAACATGCTGCTGGGGGTGTGTCATATCTATGAAAAGCTCAGTTGGTGTGCAAATAAAGATTGCAGCCATGCAATGCGAACTCCCTAATGTGAGGCAACAAAGATTTACTTCATTTCAAAATAAAGTGCTATGTTCTTATGAGTACTTCAGGGAACAATCTTTAAAACAACACAAAGCCTGAGTACATACCAATAGAAGAACAACTTGTCTGATTCCACACCGTCGTGATCATCAAGCTGCTGGTGGTGTGTCATATCCATCAAAAGCCCTGATGATTGGCAAATAAAGATTGCTGCTATGCAATGTGAACTATCTGCTGTGAGGCAACGAAGATTTACTTCATTTAAAAATAAAATAATGCTTTCTTATGTGAACTTCAAAGAACAATCTTTAAAAGACTATAAAGCCTGAGTACATACCAATAGGAGAACAACTTGTCTGATTCCACACCGTCGTTGTTATCGAGCTGCTGATGGTGTGCATATCCACCAAAAGCCCAGTTGAAGGGAAAATAAAGATTGCAGCCATGCAATGCGAACTCCCAAATGTGAGGCAACAAAGATTTACTACATTTAAAAATAAAGTACTATGTTCTTCTAAAAACTTGATGGAACAATCTTTATAACAACAAAAAGCCTGAGTACATAATAATAGAAGAACATGTCTGATTCCACACCGTCGTGGTCATCAAGCTGCTAGTAGTGTGTCATATCCATCAAAAGCATAGATGATGGCAAATAAAGATTGTAGCCATGCAAAGCAAACTCCCTGCTGTGAGGAAACTAAGATTTATGACATTTTAAAATAAAATACTACGTTCTTATATGATCATCAACGAACAATCTTAGAAATGCTTTAAAGCCTCAGTACATACCAATGGAAAAAACTTGAAAACTACCCTCCTCCACCGCTCCACCATAGTGGTCATCAAGCTGCTAGTGGTGTGTCATATATACCAAAAACATAGTTTAAGGCAAATAAAGAGTGCAGCCATGATATGCGGACTCAGTGCTGTGAGGAAATATTGATTTTCTACATTTAAAATAAAAATACTACAATGTTATATGAACTTCATGGAACAATTGTTAAAACACTTTAAACCTGAGTACATATCTATAGAAGAAAAATTTGCCTGATTCCACACCCTCGTGGTAATCTAGCTGCTAGTGATATGCGATATCCACCAAAACCCAATTGATGGGCAAATAAAGATTGCAAGCATGCAATGCGATCTCCCTGCTGGGAGGAAACAAAGATTTACTACATGTAAAAATAGAATATTACATTCTAATATGAACTTCAAGGATCAATCTTAAAAATGCTTTAAAGACTCGGTACATACAAATAGAAAAAATACTAGTCAGATTCTCCCCCTTCCACTTCCACCTTCGTGGTCATCAAGCTGCTTGTGGTGAGTCATATCCACCTAAAGAACAGTTAAAGGGAAAATAAAGATTGCAGCCATGCAATGTGAACACGCTGATGTGAGGCAACAAAGATTTACTACATTTAAAAATAAAGTACTAAGTTCTTATAAGAACTTCAAGGAACAATCTTTAAAACAACAAAAAGCCTGAGTACATACCAATAGAAGAACATGTCTGATTCCACACCGTCGTGATCAACATGCTGCTGGTGGTGTGTCATATCTATCAAAAGAACAGTTGATGTGCAAATAAAGATTGCAGCCATGCAATACGGAATAGCTGATGTGAGGCAACAAAGATTTACTACATTTAAAAACAAAATACTACGTTCTTATATGAAATTCAAAGAACAATCTTTAAAACAACAAAAAGCCTGAGTACATACCAATAGAAGAACAAATTGTCTGATTCCACCAGTCGTGGTCATCATGCTGCTGGTGGTGTGTCATATCCATCAAAAGCCCAGTTGATGGACAAAAAAAGATTGCAGCCATTCAATGCGAACTCTCTACTGTGCGGCATCGAAGATTTACTAAATTTAAAAAGAAAATAATACTTTCCTATGTGAACTTCAAAGAACAATTTTTAAAACACTATAAAGCCTGAGTACATACCAATAGAAGAACAACTTGTCTGATTCCACACCGTCGTGGTCAACATGCTGCTGGTGGTGTGTCATATGTATCAAAAGTCACGTTGATGTGCAAATAAAGATTGCAGCCATGCAATGCGGACTCCCTGATGTGAGGCAACAAAGATTTACTACATTTAAAAACAAAATACTACGTTCTTATATGAACTTCAAGGAACAATATTTAAAACACCAGAAAGCCTGAGTACATACCAATAGAAGAACAACTTGTCTGATTCCACACCATCGTGGTCATCATGCTGCTGGTGGTGTGTCTTATCCATCAAAAGCCCAGTTGATGGACAAAAAAAGATTTCAGCCATTCAATGCGAACTCTCTACTGTGAGGCACCGAAGATTTACTTCATATAAAAAGAAAATAATACTTTCTTATGTGAACTTCAAATAACAATCTTTAAAACACTATCAAGCCTGAGTACATACTTATAGAAGAACAACTTGTCTGATTCCACACCGTCGTGGTCATTGAGCTGTTGATGGTGTACATATCCACCAAAAGCCCAGTTGAAGGGAAAATAAAGATTGCTGCTATGCAATGCGAACTCCCTGATGTGAGGCAACAAAGGTATACTACATTTAAAAATAAAGTACTATGTTCTTATAAGAACTTCAAGGAACAATCTTTAAAACAACAAAAAGCGTGAGTACATAATAATAGAAGAAAATGTCTGATTCCACACCGTCGCGGTCAACATGCTGCTGGAGGTGTGTCATATCTATCAAAAGCCTAGTTGATGTGCAAATAAAGATTGCAGCCATATAATGATGACACCCTGATGTGAGGCAACAAAGATTTACTACATTTAAAAAGAAAATACTACGTTCTTATATGAACTTCAAGGAACAATCTTTAAAACACCAGAAAGCCTGAGTACATACCAATAGAAGAACAACTTGCATGATTCCACACCGTCGTGGTCATCCTGCTGCTGGTGGTGTGTCATATCCATCAAATAAAGATTGCAGCCATGCAATGCGAACTCTCTACTGTGAGGCATCGAAGATTTACTTCACTTAAAAATAAAATAATACTTGCTTATGTGAATTTCAAAGAACAATCTTTAAAACACTATAAAGCCTGTGTACATACCAATGGAAGAAAAACTTGTCTGATTCCATACCGTCGTGGTCATCGAGCTGATGATGGTGTGCATATCCACCAAAAGCCCAGTTGAAGGGAATATAAAGATTGCAGCCATGCAATGCGAACTCCCTGATGTGAGGCAACAAAGATTTACTACATTTAAAAAGTAATGTACTATGTTCTTATAAGAACTTCAAGGAACAATCTTTAAAACAACAAAAAGCCTGAGTACATAACAATAGAAGAACAATTTGTCTGATTCCACACCGTCGTGGTCAACATGCTGCTGCTGGTGTGTCATATGTATCAAAAGTCACGTTGATGTGCAAATAAAGATTGCAGCCATGCAATGCGGACTCCCTGATGTGGGGCAACAAAGATTTACTACATTTAAAAACAAAATATTACGTTCTTATATGAACTTCAAGGAACAATATTTAAAACACCAGAAAGCCTGAGTACATACTAATAGAAGAACAACTTGTCTGATTCCACACCGTCGTGGTCATCAAGCTGCTGATGGTGTGTCATATCCATCAGAAGCCCAGTTGATGTGCAAATAAAGATTGCAGCAATGCAATGCAAACTACCTGATGTGAGTCAACAAAGATTTGCTTCATTTAAAAATAAAATAATACTTTCTAACGTGAGCTTCAAAGAACAATTTTTAAAACACTATAAAGCCTGAGTACATACCAATAGAAGAACAACTTGTCTGGTTCCACACCGTCGTGGTCATCATGCTGCTGGTGGTGTGTCATATCCATCAAAAGCCCAGTTGATGGACAAAAAAAGATTGCAGCCATTCAATGCGAACTCTCTACTGTTAGGCATCGAAGATTTACTTCATTTAAAAAGAAAATAATACTTTCTTATGTGAACTTCAAAGAACAATCTTTAAAACACTATAAAGCCTGAGTACATACTTATAGAAGAACAACTTGTCTGATTCCACACCGTCGTGGTCATTGAGCTGCTGATGGTGTACATATCCACCAAAAGCCCAGTTGAAGGGAAAATAAAGATTGCTGCTATGCAATGCGAACTCCCTGATGTGAGGCAACAAAGGTATACTTCATTTAAAAATAAAGTACTACGTTCTTATAAGAACTTTAAGGAACAATCTTTAAAACAACAAAAAGCCTGAGTACATACCAATAGAAGAAAATGTCTGATTCCACACCGTCGTGGTCAACATGCTGCCGGAGGTGTGTCATATCAATCAAAAGCCCAGTTGATGTGCAAATAAAGATTGCAGCCATGTAACGCGGACTCCCTGATATGAGGCAACATAGATTTACTACATTTAAAAACAAAATACTACGTTCTTATATGAACTTCAAGAAACACTCTTTAAAACACCAGAAAGCCTGAGTACATGCCAATAGAAGAACAACTTGTCTGACTCCACCCGTCATGGTCATCGAGCTGCTGATGGTGTGCATATCTACCAAAAGCCCAGTTGCAGGGAAAATAAAGATTGCAGCAATACAATGCAAAATCCCTGATGTGAGGCAACAAAGATTTACTACATTTAAAAAAAAAGTACTATGTTCTTATAAGAACATCAAGGAACAAACTTTAAAACAACAAAAAACCTGAGTACATACCAATAGAAGAACATGTCTGATTCAACACCGTCGTGGTCATCAAGCTAGTGGCGGTGTGTCATTTCCATCAAAAGCCCAGTTGATATGCAAATAAAGATTGCAGCCATGCAATGTGAACTCACTGATGTGAGGCAAAAAAGTTTTACTACATTAAAAAGTAAAGTACTATGTAACTTATAAGAACTTCAAGGAACTATCTTTAAAACACCAGAAAGCCTGAGTACATACCAATAGAAGAACATGTCTGATTCCACACTGACGTGGTCAACATGCTGCAGGTGGTGTGTCATATCTATCAAAAGCCCAGTTGACGTGCAAATAAAGATTTCAGCCATGCAATGTTGACTCCCTGATGTGAGGCAACAGAGATTTACTACATTTAAAAACAACATAATACGTTCTTATATGACCTTCAAGGAACAATCTTTAAAACGCCGAGTTCATACCAATAGAAGAACAACTTGCCCGATTCCACACAGTCGTGGTCATCATGCTGCTGGTGGTGTGTCATATCCATCAAATAAAGATTGCAGCCATGCAATGCGAACTCTCTGCTGTGAGGCATCGAAGATTTACTTCATTTAAAAATAAAAAATTACTTTCTTATAGGAATTTCAAAGAACAATCTTTAAAACACTATAAAGAATGAGTAAATACCAATAGAAGTACAACTTGTCTGATTCCACACCGTCATGTTCATCGAGCTGCTGATGGTGTGCATATCTTCCAAAAGCCCAGTTGAAGGGAAAATAAAGATTGCAGCCATTAAATGCGAACCCCCTGATGTGAGGGAACAAAGATTTACTACATTTAAAAACAATATACTACGTTCTTATATGAACATCAAGGAAGATTCTTTTAAACAACAGAAAGCCTGAGTACATACCAATAGGAGAACAACTTGTCTGATTCCACACCGTCGTGGTTATCGTGCTGCTGATGGTGTGCATATCCACCAAAAGCATAGTTGAAGGGAAAATAAAGATTGCAGCCATGCAATGCAAATTCCCTGATGTGAGGCAACAAAGAGTACTACATTTGAAAATAGAGTATTATGTTCTTATATGAACTTCAAGGAACAATCTTTAAAACACCAGAAAGCCTGAGTACATACCAATAGAAGAACGACTTGTCTGATTCCACACCGTCGTTGTCATCGAGCTGCTGATGGTGTGCATATCCACCAAAAGCCGAATCGAAGGTAAAATAAAGATTGCAGCAATGCAATGCGATCGCCCTGATGTGAGGCAACAGAGATTTACTGCATTTAAAAATAAAGTACTATGTTCTAATAAGAACTTCAAGGAACAATCTTTACTACAACAAAAAGCCTGAGTACATACCAATAGAAGAACATGTCTGATTCCACAGCGTCGTGGTCATCATGCTGCTGGAGGTGTGTCATATCCATCAAAAGCCCAGTTGATGTGCAAATAAAGATTGCAGCTATGCAATGCGGACTCCCTGATGTGAGGCAACAAAGTTTTACTTAATTTAAAAATAAAATAATACTTTCTTATGTGAACTTCAAAGAAGAATCTTTAAAATACTATAAAGCCTGAGTACATACCAATAGGAGAACAACTTGTCTGATTCCACACCGTCGTGGTCATCGAGCTGCTCATGGTGTGCATATCCACCAAAAGCCCAGTTGAAGGGAAGATAAAGATTAAAGCCACGCAATGCCAACTCCCTGATGTGAGGCAAAAAAAAAATTACTACATTTAAAAATAAAGTGCTATGTTCTTATAAGGACTTCAAGGAACAATCTTTAAAGCAACAAAAAGCCTGAGTACATACCAATAGAAGAACAATTTGTCTGATTCCACACCGTCGTCGTCATCAAGCGGCTGATGGTGTGTCATATCCATCAAGAGCCCAGTTGATGTGCAAATAAAGATTGCATCCATGCAATGTAGACTCCCTGATGTGAGGCAACAAAGATTTGCTTCATTTAAAAATAAAATAATACTTTCTTATGTGAACTTCAAAGAACAATCTTTAAAACACTATAAAGCCTGAGTAAATACCAATAGAAGAACAACTTTTCTGATTCCACACCGTCGTGGTCATCGAGCTGCTGATGGTGTGCATATTCACCAAAAGCCCAGTTGATGGGAAAATAAAGATTGAAGCCATGCAATGCCAACTCCCTGATGTGAGGCAACAAAGATTTACTACATTTAAAAATAAAGTGCTATGTTCCTATAAGGACTTCAAGGAACAATCTTTAAAACACCAGAAGCCTGAGTACATACCAATAGAAGAAAAATTTGTCTGATTCCACACCGTTGTGGTCAACATGCTGCTGGTAGTGTGTCATATCTATCAAAAGCCCAGTTGATGTGCAAATAAAGATTGCATCCATGCAATGCGGACTCTCTGATGTGAGGCAACAAAGATTTACTACATTTAAAAACAAAATACTATGTTCTTATATGAACTCTAATAAACAATCTTTAAAACACCAGAAAGCCTGAGTACATACCAATAGAAGAACGACTTGTCTGATTCCTCACCGTCGTTGTCATCGAGCTGCTGATGGTGTGCATACCCAACAAAAGCTGAATCGAAGGTAAAATAAAGATTGCAGCAAGGCAATGCGAACTCCCTGATGTGAGGAAACAAAGATTTACTACATTTAAAAACAAAATACTATGTTCTTATATTAACTACAAGGAACAGTCTTTAATCCACCAGAAAGCCTGAGTACATACCAATAGAAGAACAACTTGTCTGATTCCACACCGTCGTGGTCATCGAGCTGCTGATGGTGTGCATATCCACCAAAAGCCCAGTTGAAGGGAAAATAAAGATTGCAGTAATGCAATGCGAACTACCTGATGTGAGGCACAGAAGATTTACTACATTTAAAAATAAAGTACTATGTTCTTATAAAAACTTCAAGGATCAATCTTTAAAACAACAAAAAGCCTGAGTACATACCAATTGAAGAACATGTCTGATTCCACACCATCGTGGTCATCATGCTGGTGGTGGTGTGTCATATCCATCAAAAGCCCAGTTGATGTGCAAATAAAGATTGCAGCCATTCAATGCGGACTCCCTGATGTGAGGCAACAAAGATTTACTACATTTAAAAATAAAATACTACGTTCTGATATCAACTTCAAGGAATAACCTTTAAAACAGCAGAAACCTGAGTACATACCAATAGAAGAACAACTTGTCTAATTCCACACCGTCTTGGTCATCAAGCTGCTGGTTGTGTGTCACATCCATCAAAAGCCCAGTTGATGTGCAAATAAAGATTGCAGCCATGCAATGCGGACTCCCTGATGTGAGGCAACAAATCTTACTTCATTTAAAAATAAAATCATACTTTCTTATGTGAACTTCAAGGAACAATCTTTAAAACACTATAAAGCCTGAGTACATACCAATAGAAGAACAACTTGTCTGATTTCACACCGTCGTGGTTATCATGCTGCTGGTGGTGTGTCATACCCATCAAAAGCCCAGTTGATGTGCAAATAAAGATTGCAGCCATGCAATGCGTACTCCCTGATGTGAGACAACAAAGTTTTACTACATTTAAAAATAAAATACTATCTTCTTACATGAATTCGAAGGAACAACCTTTAAAACACCAGAGAGCCTGAGTACATACCAATAGAAGAAAAACTTGTCTGATACCACACCGTCGTGGTCATTAAGCTGCTGGTGGTGTGTCATATCCATCAAAAGACCAGTTGTGCAAATAAGGATTGCATCCATGCAATGCGGACTCCCTGATGTGAGGCAACAAAGATTTACTACATTTAAAAATAAGGTACTATGTTCTTATAAGAACTTCAAATAACAATCTTTAAAACAACAAAAAGCCTGAGTACATACCAATAGAAGAACAAGTTGTCTGATTAAACACCATCGTGGTCATCGAGCTGCTGATGGTGTGCATATCCACCAAAAGTCCAGTTGAAGGGAAAATAAAGATTGCAGCCATGCAATGCAAACTCCCTGATGTGATGCAACAAGGATTTACTACATTTAAAAATAAAGTACTATGTTTTTATAAGATTTTCAAGGAACAATCTTTAATACAACAAAAAGCCTGAGTTCATACCTATAGAAGAACAACTTGTTTGATTCCAAACCGTCATGCTCATCAAGCTGCTGGTGGTGTGTCATATCCATCAAAAGCCCAGTTGATGTGCAAATAAAGATTGCAGCCATGCAATGCGAACTCCCTGATGTGAGACAACAAAGATTAAAACATTTTAACATAAAGTACTATGTTTTTATAAGATTTTCAAGGAATAATCTTTAAAACAACAAAAAGCCTGAGTACATTCCAATAGAGGAACATGTCTGATTCAAAACCGTCGTGGTCATCAAACTTCTGATGGTGTGTCATATCCATCAAACGTCCAGTTGAAGGGAAAATAAAGATTGCAGCCATGCAATGCAAACTCCCTGATGTGAGGCAACATAGATTTACTACATTTAAAATCAAAATACTACATTCATTTATGAACTTCAAGGAACAATCGTTAAAACACCAGAAAGCCTGAGTACATACCAATAGAAGAACTACGTGTCTGATTCCACACCGTCGTGGTCAACATGCTGCTGGTAGTGTGTCATATCTATCAAAAGCCCAGTTGATGTGCAAATAAAGATTGCATCCATGCAATGCGGACTCCCTGATGTGAGGCAACAAAGATTTACTACATTTAAAAACAAAATACTACGTTCTTATATGAAATCTAATGTACAATCTTTAAAACACCAGAAAGCCTGAGTACATACCAATAGAAGAACGACTTGTCTGATTCCACACCGTCGTTGTCATCGAGCTGCTGATGGTGTGCATATCCAACAAAAGCCGAATCGAAGGTAAAATAAAGATTGCAGCAAGGCAATGCGAACTCCCTGATGTGAGGCAACAAAGATTTACTACATTTAAAAACAAAATACTACGTTCTTATATGAACTCTAATGAACAATCTTTAAAACACCAGAAAGACTGAGTACATACCAATAGAAGAACAACTTGTCTGATTCCACACCGTCATGGTCATCAAGCTGCTGGTGGTGTGTCATATCCATCAAAAGCCCAGTTGATGTGCAAATAAAGATTGCAGCCATGCAATGCGGTCTCCCTGATGTGAGGCAACAAAGATTTACTACTTTTAAAAATAACATACTACGTTCTGATATCAACTTCAAGGAATAACCTTTAAAACAACAGAAACCTGAGTACATACCAATAGAAGAACAACTTGTATGATTCCACACCGTCTTGGTCATCAAGCTGCTGGTTGTGTGTCATATCCATCAAAAGCCCAGTTGATGTGCAAATAAAGATTGCAGCCATGCAATGCGGACTCCCTGATATGAGGCAACAAAGACTTACTTCATTTAAAAATAAAATCATACTTTCTTATGTGAACTTCAAAGAACAATCTTTAAAACACTATAAAGCCTGAGTACATACCAATAGAAAAACAACTTGTCTGATTCCACACCGTCGTTGTCATCGAGCTGCTGATGGTGTGCATATCCACCAAAACACGAATCGAAGGTAAAATAAAGATTGCAGCCATGCAATGAAAACTCCCCAATGTGAGACAACAAAGATTTACTACATTTAAAAATAAGGCACTATGTTCTTATATGAACTGCAAGGAACAATCTTTATAACAACAAAAAGGCTGAGTTCACACCAATAGAAGAACAACTTGTCTGTTTCCTCACCATCGTGTTCATCAAGCTGCTGGTGGTGTGTCATATCCCACAAAAGCCCAGTTGATGTGTAAATAAAGGTTGCAGCCATGCAATGCAAACTCCCTGATCGGAGACAACAAACATTTACAACATTTAAAAACAAAATACTATGTTCCTATATGAACTTCAAGGAACAATCTTTAAAACACCAGAAAGCCTGAGTACATACCAATGGCAGAACAACTTGTCTGATTCCACACTGTCGTGGTCATCGAGCTGCTGATGCTGTGCATATCCACCAAAAGCCAAGTTGAAGGGAAAATAAAGATTGCAGCAATGCAATGCGAACTACCTGATGTGAGGCAACAAAGATTCACTACATTTAAAAATAAAGTACTATGTTCTTATAAGAACTTCAAGGGACAAGTTTTAAAACAACTCAAATCCTGAGTATATAGCAGTAGAAGAAAAACTTGTCAGGTTCCACACCGTCGTGGTCATCAAGCTCCTGGTGGTCTGTCATATCCATCAAACGTCCAGTTGAAGGGAAAATAAAGATTGCAGCCATGCAATGCAAACTCCCTGATGTGAGGCAACAAAGATTTACTACATTTTAAATCAAAATACTACATTCATTTATGAACTTCAAGGAACAATCGTTAAAACACCAGAAAGCCTGAGTACATACCAATAGAAGAACAACTTGTCTGATTAAACACCGTCGTGGTCATCGAGCTGCTGATGGTGTGCATATCCACCAAAAGTCCAGTTGAAGGGAAAATAAAGATTGCAGCCATGCAATGCAAACTCCCTGATGTGAGGCAACAAAGATTTACTACATTTAAAAAGAATATATAACGTTCTTATATGAACTTCAAGGAACAAGCTTTGAAACACCAGAAAGCCTGAGTACATACCAATAGAAGAACAACTTGTCTGATTCCAAACCGTCGTGGTCATCAAGCTGCTGGTGGTGTGTCATATCCATCAAAAGCCCAGTTGATGTGCAAATAAAGATTGCCGCCATGCAATGCAAACTCCCTGATGCGAGGCAACAAAGATTTACTACATTTAAAAATGAAGTACTATGTTCTGATAAGAACTTCAACGAACAATCTTTAAAACAACAAAAAGGCTGAGTACATACCAATAGAAGAACAACTTGTCTGATTCCACACCGTCATGGTCATCAAGCTGCTGTTGGTGTGTCATATCCATCAAAAGCCCAGTTGATGTGCAAATAAAGATTGCAGCCATGCAATGCGGACTCCCTGATGTGAGACAACAAAGATTTACTACATTTAACAATAAATTACTATGTTCTTATAAGAACTTCAAGGAACAATCTTTAAAACACCAGAAAGCCTGAGGACATACCAATAGAAGAAAAACTTGTCTGATTCCACACCGTCGTGGCCATCAAGCTGCTGGTGGTGTGTCATATCCAACAAAGGCCCAGTTGATGTGCAAATAAAGATTGCAGCCATTCAACACGGACTTCCTGATGTGAGGGAACAAAGATTTACTACATTTAAAACAAAATACTATGTTCTTATATGAACTTATATGAACAATCTTTAAAACAGCAGAGAGCCTGAGTACATACCAATAGAAGAACAACTTGTCTGTTTCCTCACCGTATTGTTCATCAAGCTGCTGGTGGTGTGTCATATCCCTCAAAAGCCCAGTTGATGTGCAAATAAAGATTGCCGCCATGGAATGCGGAATCCCTGATTTGAGGCAACAAAGATTTACTACATTTAAAAACAAAATACTACGTTCTTATATGAACTTCAAGGAACAATCTTTAAAACACCAGAAAGCCTAGGTACATACTAATAGAAGAACAAATTGTCTGATTCCACACTGTCGTGGTCATCAAGCTGCTGATGGTGTGCATATCCACCAACAGCCCAGTTGAATGGAAAATAAAGATTGCAGCCATGCAATGCGAAAGCCCTGATGTGTTGCAGCAAAGATTTACTACATTTAAAAATATAGTGCTATGTTCTTATGATAACTTCAAGGAAAAATCTTTAATACAACAAAAAGCCTGAGGACATACCAATAGAAGAAAGACTTGTCTGATTCCACACCGTCGTGGCCATCAAGCTGCTGGTGGTGTGTCATATCCAACAAAAGCCCAGTTGATGTGCAAATAAAGATTGCAGCCATGCAATGCGTACTCCCTGATGTGAGACAACAAAGTTTTACTACATTTAAAAATAAAATACTATCTTCTTACATGAATTCAAAGGAACAACCTTTAAAACACCAGAGAGCCTGAGTACAAACCAATAGAAGAAAAACTTGTCTGATTCCACACCCTCGTGGTCATTAAGCTGATGGTGGTGTGTCATATCCATCAAAAGCCCAGTTGATGTGCAAATAAGGATTGCATCCATGCAATGCGGACTCCCTGATGTGAGGCAACAAAGATTTACTACATTTAAAAATAAAGTACTATGTTCTAATAAGAACTTCAAATAACGATCTTTAAAACAACAAAAAGCCTGAGTACATGCCAATAGAAGAACATGTCTGATTCCACACCGTCGTGGTCATCATGCTGCTGTTGGTATGTCATGTCCATCAAAAGCCCTGTTGATGTGCAAATAAAGATTCCATCCATGCAATGCGGACTCCCTGATGTGAGACAACAAAGATTTACTACATTTGAAAATAAAGTGCTATGTTCTTATGATAACTTCAAGGAAAAATCTTTAAAACACCAGAAACCTGAGTACATACCAGTAGAAGAACAACTTATCTGATCCCACACTGTCGTGGTCATGGGGCTGCTGATGGTGGGGATATCCACCAAAAGCCAAGTTGAAGGGAAAATAATGATGTGAGGCAACAAAGATTTACTACATTTAAAAATTAAATACTACGTTCTTATATCTACTTCAAGGAACAATCTTTAAAACACCAGAAACCTGAGTACATACCAGTAGAAGAACAACTTATCTGATTCCACACTGTCGTGGTCTTCGAGCTGCTGATGGTGCGGATATCCACCAAAAGCCCAGTTGAAGGGAAAATAAAGATTGCAGCAATGCAATGCGAACGCCCTGATGTGAGGCAACAAAGATTTACTACAATTAAAAATTAAGTGCTATATTCTTATAAGAACTTCAAGGAACAAACCTTAAAAAAACAAAAAAGGATGAGTACATACCAATAGAGGAACAACTTGTCTGATTCCACACCGTCGTGGTCATCATGCTGCTGGTGGTGTGTCTTATTCATCAAAAGCCCAGTTGATGTGCAAATAAAGATTGCAGCCATGCAATGCGGACTCCCTGATGTGAGGCAACAAAGATTTACTACATTTAAAAACAAAATACTACGTTCTTATATGAACTTCAAGGAACAATCTTTAAAACACCAGAAAGCCTGGGTACATACTAATAGAAGAACAACTTGTCTGATTCCACACCATCATGGTCATTGAGCTGCTGACGCTGTGCATATCCACCAAAAGGCCAGTTGAAGGGAAAATAAAGATTGCAGCAATGCAATGCCAACTCCCTGATGTCAGGTAACAAAGATTTACTACATTTAAAAATAAAGTACTATTTTCATATAAGAACTTCAAGGAACAAACTTTAAAACAACTCAAAGCCTTAGTACATACCAATAGAAGAACAACTTGTCTGATTCTACACCGTCGTGGTCATCTAGCTGCTGGTCGTGTGTCATATCCATCAAAAGCCCAGTTGATATGCAAATAAAGATTGCAGCCATGCAATGGGAACTCCCTGATGTGAGGCAACAAAGATTCACTACATTTAAAAATAAAGTACTATGTTCTTATAAGAACTTCAAGGAACAAATTTTAAAACAACTCAAATCCTGAGTATATAGCAGTAGAAGAAAAACTTGTCTGGTTCCACACCGTCGTGGTCATCAAGCTGCTGGCGGTGTGTCATATCCATCAAAAGCCCAGTTGATATGCAAATAAGGATTGCATCCATGCAATGCGGACTCCCTGATGTGAGGCAACAAAGATTTACTACATTTAAAAACAAAATACTACGTTCTTATAAGAACTTCAAGGAACAATCTTTAGAACACCAGAAAGCCTGAGGACATACCAATAGAAGAACAACTTGTCTGATTCCACACCGTCTTGGTCATCATGCTGCTGGTGGTATGTCATATCCATCAAAAGCCCAGTTGATGTGCAAATAAAGATTGCAGCCATGCAATGCGTACTCCCTGATGTGAGACAACAAAGTTTTACTACATTTAAAAATAAAATACTATCTTCTTACATGAATTCAAAGGAACAACCTTTAAAACACCAGAGAGCCTGAGTACATACCAATAGAAGAAAAACTTGTCTGATTCCACACCGTCGTGGTCATTAAGCTGATGGTGTAGTGTCATATCCATCAAAAGCCCAGTTGATGTGCAAATAAGGATTGCATCCATGCAATGCGGACTCCCTGATGTGAGGCAACAAAAATTTACTACATTTAAAAATAAAGTGCTATGTTCTTATAAGATATTCAAATAACAATCTTTAAAACAACAAAAAGCCTGAGTACATACCAATAGAAGGACATGTCTGATTCCACACCGTCGTGGTCATCATGCTGCTGGTGGTATGTAATTTCCATCAAAAGCCCAGTTGATGTGCAAATAAAGATTGCATCCATGCAATGCGGACTCCCTGATGTGAGGCAACAAAGATTTACTACATTTAAAAATAAAATAATACGTTCTTATATCAACTTCAAGGAACAATCTTTAAAACACCAGATACCTGAATACATACCAGTAGAAGAACAACTTATCTGATTCCACACTGTCGTGGTCATCGAGTTGCTGATGGTGTGCATATCCACCAAAGCTCAGTTAAAGGGAAAATAAAGATTGCAGCCATGCAATGCGAACTCCCTGATGTGAGGCAACAAAGATTTACTACATTTAAAAATAAAGTATTATGTTGTAAATAAAACAGAAAGAAACTTCCACATGGGAAAAATATATTAAAAACAAAGATTCCAAGACTTACCAAGCGGGAAAGCGCTGGCAGACAGACACATGAACAAAACGTGCAAACACACACACAGGATTACGAGCTTTTGCAACTGGCAGTTGCTTCGTCAGTAAAGAGGGAAGGAGAGGGAAAAAAGAAAGGATGTGGGTTTTAATGGAGAGGGTAAGGAGTCATTCCAATCCCGGGAGCGGAAAGACTTCCCTTAGGGGATGGATATGTGTGTGTGTGTGCGAGTGTACACCTGTCCTTTTTCTCCCCTAAGGGAAGTCTTTCCGCTCCCGGGATTGGAATGACTCCTTACCCTCTCCATTAAAACCCACATCCTTTCTTCTTTCCCTCTCCTTCCCACTTTCCTGACGAAGCAACTGCCAGTTGCGAAAGCTCGTAATTCTGTGTGTGTGTTTGTGTGTTTTGTTCATGTGCCTGTCTGCCAGCGCTTTCCCGCTTGGTAAGTCTTGGAATCTTTGTTTTTAATGTAAAGTATTATGTTCTTATATGAACTTAAGGAACAATCTTTAAAACAACAAATGCCTGAGTACATACCAATAGAAGAACAACTTGTCTGATTCCACACCTTCATGGTCATCAAGCTGCTGGTGGAGTGTCATATCCATCAAAAGCCCAGTTAATGTGCAAATAAAGATTGCAGCCATGAAATGCGGACTTCCTGATGTGAGGCAACAAAGATTTACTACATTTAAAAATAAAATACTACGTTCTTATATCAACTTCAAGGAACAATCTTTAAAACACCAGATACCTGAATACATACCAGTAGAAGAACAACTTATCTGATTCCACACTGTCGTGGTCATCAAGCTGCTGATGGTGCGGATATCCACCAAAAGCCCAGTTGAAGGGAAAAAAATGATGTGAGGCAACAAAGATTTTCTACATTAAAAAATAAGATACTAAATTCTTATATCAACTTCAAGGAACAATCTTTAAAACACCAGAAACCTGAGTACACACCAGTAGAAGAACAACTTATCGGATTCCACACTGTCGTGGTCATCGAGCTGCTGATGGTGCGGATATCCCCAAAAGCCCAGTTGAAGGGAAAATAAAGATTGCAGCAATGCAATGCGAACGCCCTGATGTGAGGCAACAAAGATTTACTACAATTAAAAATTAAGTGCTATATTCTTATAAGAACTTCAAGGAACAAACCTTAAAACAACAAAAAACCTGAGTACATACCAATAGAGGAACAACTTGTGTGATTCCACACCGTCGTGGTCATCATGCTGCTGGTGGTGTGTCTTATTCATCAAAACCCCAGTTGATGTGCAAATAAAGATTGCAACCATGCAATGCGGAATACCTGATGTGAGTCAACAAAGATTTACTACATTTAAAAACAGAATACTACGTTCTTATATGAACTTCAAGGAACAATCTTTAAAACACCAGAAAGCCTGGGTACATACTAATAGAAGAACAACTTGTCTGATTCCACACCGTCGTGGTCATCGAGCTGCTGACGCTGTGCATATCCACCAAAAGCCCAGTTGAAGGGAAAATAAAGATTGCAGCAATGCAATGCAAACTACCTGATGTGAGGTAACAAAGATTTACTACATTTAAAAATAAAGTACTATGTTCATATAAGAACTTCAAGGAACATACTTTAAAACAACTCAAAGCCTGAGTACATACCAATAGAAGAACAACTTGTCTGATTCTACACCGTCGTGGTCATCTAGCTGCTGGTGGTGTGTCACATCCATCAAAAGCCCAGTTGATGTGCAAATAAAGATTGCAGCCATGCAATGGGAACTCGCTGATGTGAGGCAACAAAGATTTACTACATTAAAAAATAAAGTATTATATTCTTATAAGAACTTCAAGGAACAATCTTTAAAACAACACAAAGCCTGAGTACATACCGATAGAAGAACAATTTGTCTGACTCCACACCGTCGTGGTCATCAAGCTGGTGGTGGTGTGTCATATCCATGAAAAGCCCAGTTGATGTGCAAATAAGGATTGCATCCATACAATGCGGACTCCCTGATGTGAGGCAACAAAGATTTACTAAATCAAAAAACAAAATACTACGTTCTTGTATGAACTTCAAGGAACAATCTTTGAAACACCAGAAAGCCTGAGTATATACCAATAGAAGAACAACTTGTCTGATTCCACACTGTCGTGTTCATCGAGTTGCTGATGGTGTGCATATCCACCAAAAGCTCAGTTAAAGGGAAAATAAAGATTGCAGCCATGCAATGCGAACTCCCTGATGTGAGGCAACAAAGATTTACTACATTTAAAAATAAAGTATTATGTTGTAAATAAAACAGAAAGAAACTTCCACATGGGAAAAATATATTAAAAACAAAGATTCCAAGACTTACCAAGCGGGAAAGCGCTGGCAGACAGACACATGAACAAAACGTGCAAACACACACACAGGATTACGAGCTTTCGCAACTGGCAGTTGCTTCGTCAGTAAAGAGGGAAGGAGAGGGAAAAAAGAAAGGATGTGGGTTTTAATGGAGAGGGTAAGGAGTCATTCCAATCCCGGGAGCGGAAAGACTTCCCTTAGGGGATGGATATGTGTGTGTGTGTGCGAGTGTACACCTGTCCTTTTTCTCCCCTAAGGGAAGTCTTTCCGCTCCCGGGATTGGAATGACTCCTTACCCTCTCCATTAAAACCCACATCCTTTCTTCTTTCCCTCTCCTTCCCACTTTCCTGACGAAGCAACTGCCAGTTGCGAAAGCTCGTAATTCTGTGTGTGTGTTTGTGTGTTTTGTTCATGTGCCTGTCTGCCAGCGCTTTCCCGCTTGGTAAGTCTTGGAATCTTTGTTTTTAATATAAAGTATTATGTTCTTATATGAACTTAAGGAACAATCTTTAAAACAACAAATGCCTGAGTACATACCAATAGAAGAACAACTTGTCTGATTCCACACCGTCATGGTCATCAAGCTGCTGGTGGAGTGTCATATCCATCAAAAGCCCAGTTAATGTGCAAATAAAGATTGCGGCCATGAAATGCGGACTCCCTGATGTGAGGCAACAAAGATTTACTACATTTAAAAATAAAATACTACGTTCTTATATCAACTTCAAGGAACAATCTTTAAAACACCAGATACCTGAATACATACCAGTAGAAGAACAACTTATCTGATTCCACACTGTCGTGGTCATCAAGCTGCTGATGGTGCGGATATCCACCAAAAGCCCAGTTGAAGGGAAAAAAATGATGTGAGGCAACAAAGATTTACTACATTTAAAAATAAGATACTACGTTCTTATATCAACTTCAAGGAACAATCTTTAAAACACCAGAAAGCCTGGGTACATACTAATAGAACAACAAATTGTCTGATTCCACACTGTCGTGGTCATCGAGCTGCTGATGGTGCGGATATCCCCAAAAGCCCAGTTGAAGGGAAAATAAAGATTGCAGCAATGCAATGCGAACGCCCTGATGTGAGGCAACAAAGATTTACTACAATTAAAAATTAAGTGCTATATTCTTATAAGAACTTCAAGGAACAAACCTTAAAACAACAAAAAACCTGAGTACATACCAATAGAGGAACAACTTGTGTGATTCCACACCGTCGTGGTCATCATGCTGCTGGTGGTGTGTCTTATTCATCAAAAGCCCAGTTGATGTGCAAATAAAGATTGCAACCATGCAATGCGGAATACCTGATGTGAGTCAACAAAGATTTACTACATTTAAAAACAGAATACTACGTTCTTATATGAACTTCAAGGAACAATCTTTAAAACACCAGAAACCTGAGTACACACCAGTAGAAGAACAACTTATCGGATTCCACACTGTCGTGGTCATCGAGCTGCTGATGGTGTGGATATCCCCAAAAGCCCAGTTGAAGGGAAAATAAAGATTGCAGCAATGCAATGCAAACTACCTGATGTGAGGTAACAAAGATTTACTACATTTAAAAATAAAGTACTATGTTCATATAAGAACTTCAAGGAACATACTTTAAAACAACTCAAAGCCTGAGTACATACCAATAGAAGAACAACTTGTCTGATTCTACACCGTCGTGGTCATCTAGCTGCTGGTGGTGTGTCACATCCATCAAAAGCCCAGTTGATGTGCAAATAAAGATTGCAGCCATGCAATGGGAACTCCCTGATGTGAGGCAACAAAGATTTACTACGTTAAAAAATAAAGTATTATATTCTTATAAGAACTTCAAGGAACAATCTTTAAAACAACAAAAAGCCTGAGTACATACCAATAGAAGAACATGTCTGATTCCACACCGTCGTGGTCATCAAGCTTCTGGTGGTGTCTCATATCCATCGAAAGCCCAGTTGATGTGCAAATAAAGATTGCAGCCATGCAATGCGGACTCCCTGATGTGAGGCAACAAAGATTTACTACATTTAACAACAAAGTACTATGTTCTTAAAAGAACTTCAAGGAACAATCTTTAAAACAACAAAAAGGCTGAGTACATACCAATAGAAGAACAACTTGTCTGATTCCACACCGTCGTGGTCATCAAGCTGCTGGTGGTGTGTCATATCCATCAAAAGACCAGTTGAAGGGTAAATAAAGATTGCAGCCATGCAATGAAACTCCCTGATGTGAGGCAACAAAGATTTACTACATTTAAAATCACAATACTACATTCATATATGAACTTCAAGGAACAATCGTTAAAACACCAGAAAGCCTGAGTACATACCAATAGAAGAACAACTTGTCGGATTAAACACCGTCGTGGTCATCGAGCTGCTGATGGTGTGCATATCCACCAAAAGTCCAGTTGAAGGGAAAATAAAGATTGCAGCCATGCAATGCAAACTCCCTGTTGTGAGGCAACAAAGATTTACTACATTTAAAAACAGTATACAACGTTCTTATATGAACTTTAAGGAACAAGCTTTAAAACACCAGAAAGCCTGAGTACATACCAATAGAAGAACAACTTGTCTGATTCCAAACCGTCGTGGTCATCAAGCTGCTGGTGGTGTGTCATATCCATCAAAAGCCCAGTTGATGTGCAAATAAAGATTGCAGTCATGCAATGCAAACTCCCTGATGTGAGGCAACAAATATTTACTACATTTAAAAACAAAGTAATATGTTCTTATAAGAACTTCAACGAACAATCTCCAAAACAACAAAAAGCAAAAGTACATACTGATAGAAGAACAACTTGACTGATTCCACACCGTCGTGGTCATCAACCCACTCGTTGTGTATCATATCCATCGAATACCCAGTTGATGTGCAAATAAAGATTGCAGCCTTGCAATGCAAACTCCCTGATGTGAGGCAACAAATATTTACTACATTTCAAAACAAAGTAATATGTTCTTATAAGAACTTCAAGGAACAATCTTTAAAACAACAAAAAGGCTGAGTACATACCAATAGAAGAACAACTTGTCTGATTCCACACCGTCATGGTCATCAAGCTGCTGGTGGTGTGTCATATCCATTAAAAGCCCAGTTGATGTGCAAATAAAGATTGCAGCCATGCAATGCGGACTCCCTGATGTGAGGCAACAAAGATTTACTACATTTAAAAATAAAATAATACGTTCTTATATCAACTTCATGGAACAATCTTTAAAACACCAGAAACCTGAGTACATACCAATAGAATAACAACTTGTCTGATTGCACACCGTCGTGGTCATCAAGCTGCTGGTGGTGTGTCATATCCATCAAAAGCCCAGTTGATGTGCAAATAAAGATTGCAGCCATGGAATGCGGACTCCCAGATGTGAGGCAACAAAGATTTACTACATTTAAAAACAAAGTAATACGTTCTTATATGAACTTCAAGGAACAATCTTTAAAACACCAGAAAGCCTGTGTACATACTAATAGAACAACAAATTGTCTGATTCCACACTGTCGTGGTCATCGAGCTGCTGATGGTGTGCATATCCACCAAAAGCCCAGTTGAATGGAAAATGAAGACTGCAGCCATGCAATGGGAAAGACCTGATTTGATGCAGCAAAGATTTACTACATTTAAAAATAAAGTGCTATGTTCTTATGATAACTTCAAGGAACAATCTTTAAAACAACAAAAACGCTTAGTACATACCAATAGAAGAACATGTCTGATTCGACACCGTCGTGGTCATCAAGCTTCTGGTGGTGTGTCATATCCATCAAAAGCCCAGTTGATGTGCAAATAAAGATATCAGCCATGCAATGCGAACTCCCTTGTGTGAGACAACAAAGATTTACAACATTTAAAAATAAAGTACTATGTTTTTATAAGATTTTCAAGGAACAATTTTTAAAACAACAAAAAGCCTGAGTACATACCAATAGAAGAACACCTTGTTTGATTCCACACCGTCATGGTCATCAAGCTGGTGGTGGTGTGTCATATCCATCAAAAGTCCAGTTGATGTGCAAATAAAGATTGCAGCCATGCAATGCGGACTCCCTGATGTGAGGCAACAAAGATTTGCTACATTTAAAAACAAAGTACTATGTTCTTAAAAGAACTTCAAGGAACAATCTTTAAAACACCAGAAAGCTTCAGTACATACCAATAGAAGAACAAGTTGTCTGATTCCACACCGTCGTGGTCATCAAGCTGCTGGTGGTGTGTCATATCCATCAACAGCCCAGTTGATGTGCAAATAAAGATTGCAGCCATGCAATGCTAACTCCCTGATGTGAGGCAACAAAGATTTACTACATTTAAAAACAAAATACTACGTTCTTATATGAACTTCAAGGAACAATCTTTAAAACACCAGAAAGCCTGAGTACATACCAATAGAAGAACAACTTGTCTGATTCCACACGGTCGTGGTCATCAAGCTGCTGGTGGTGTGTCATATCTATCAAAAGTCCAGTTGATGTGCAAATAAAGATTGCAGCCATGCAATGCGGACTCCCTGATGTGAGGCAACAAAGATTTGCTACATTTAAAAACAAAGTACTATGTTCTTAAAAGAACTTCAAGGAACAATCTTTAAAACACCAGAAAGCTTCAGTACATACCAATAGAAGAACAAGTTGTCTGATTCCACACCGTCGTGGTCATCAAGCTGCTGGTGGTGTGTCATATCCATCAACAGCCCAGTTGATGTGCAAATAAAGATTGCAGCCATGCAATGCTAACTCCCTGATGTGAGGCAACAAAGATTTACTACATTTAAAAACAAAATACTACATTCATATATGAACTTCAAGGAACAATCGTTAAAACACCAGAAAGCCTGAGTACATACCAATAGAAGAACAACTTGTCTGATTAAACTCCGTTGTGGTCATCGAGCTGCTGATAGTGCGCATATCCACCAAAAGCCCAGTTGAAGGGGAAATAAAGATTTCTGCCATGGAATGCAAACTCCCTGATGTGAGACAACAAAGATTTACTACATTTAAAAATAAAATACTATTTTCTTACATGAATTCCAAGGTACAACCTTTAAAACACCAGAGAGACTGAGTACATTCCAATAGAAGAACAACTTTTCAGATTCCACACCGTCGTGGTCAATAAGCTGCTGGTGGTGTGTCATATCCTTCAAAAGCCCAGTTGATATGCAAATAAAGATTGCAGCCATGCAATGCGAACTCCCTGATGTGAGGCAACAAAGATTTACTACATTTAAAAATAAAGTACTATGTTCTTATAAGAACTTCAACGAACAACCTTCAAAACAACAAAAAGCCTGAGTACATGACAATAGAAGAACAACTTGTCTGATTCCACACCGTCGTGGTCATCAATCCACTCGTGGTGTATCATATCCATCGAAAGCCCAGTTGATGTGCAAATAAAGATTGCAGCCATGCAATGCAAACTCCCTGATGTGAGGCAACAGATATTTACTACATTTAAAAATAAAATACTACATTCTTATATCAACTTCAAGGAACAATCTTTAAAACACCAGAAAGCTTCAGTACATACCAATAGAAGAACAACTTGTCTGATTCTACACAGTCATGGTCATCAAGCTGCTGGTGGTGTGTCATATCCGTCAAATGCCCGTTTGATGTGCAAATAAAGATTGCAGCCATGCAATGCGGACTACCTGATGTGAGGCAACAAATATTTACTACTCTTAAAAATAAAATACTACATTCTTATATCAACTTCAAGGAACAATCTTTAAAACACCAGAAACCTGAGTACATACCAATAGAAAGACAACTTGTCTGACTCCACACCGTGGTGGTCATCAAGCTGCTGGTGGTGTGTCACATCTATCAAAAGCCCAGTTGATGTGCAAATAAAGATTGCAGCCATGCAATGTGGACTCCCTGATGTGAGTCAACAAAGATATACTACATTTAAAAACAAAATACTACTTTCTCATGTGAACTTCAAGGAACAATCTTTAAAACACCTGAAAACCTGGGTAGATACTAATAGAAGAACAAATTGTCTGATTCCACACCGTCGTGGTCATCGAGTTGCTGATGGTGTGCATATCCACCAAAAGCCCAGTTGAATGGAAAATAAAGATTGCAGCCATGCAATGCGAACGCCCTGATGTTCTGCAGCAAAGATTTACTACATTTAAAAATAAAGTGCTATGTTCTTATGATATCTTCAAGGAACAATCATTAAAACAACAAAAAGCCTGAGTACATATCAATAGAAGAACATGTCTGATTCCACACCGTCGTCGTCATCAAGCTTCTGGTGGTGTGTCACATCCATCAAAAGCCCAGTTGATGTGCAAATAAAGGTTGCAGCCATGCAATGCGAACTCCCTGATGTGAGGCAACAAAGATTTACTACATTTAAAATCAAAATACTACATTCATATATGAACTTCAAGGAACAATCGTTAAAACACCAGAAAGCCTGAGTACATACCAATAGAAGAACAACTTGTCTGATTAAACACCGTCGTGGTCATAGAGCTGCTGATGGTGTGCATATCCACCAAAAGTCCAGTTGAAGGGAAAATAAAGATTGCAGCCATGCAATGCAAACTCCCTGATATGAGGCAACAAAGATTTACTACATTTAAAAACAATATACAACGTTCTTATATGAACTTCAAGGAACAAGCTTTAAAACACCAGAAATCCTGAGTACATACCAATAGAAGAACAACTTGTCTGATTCCAAACCGTCGTGGTCATCAAGCTGCTGGTGGTGTGTCATATCCATCAAAAGCCCAGTAGATATGCTAATAAAGATTGCAGCCATGAAATGCGAAATCCCTGATGTGAGGCAACAAAGATTTACTACATTTAAAAATAAAGTATTATGTTGTAAATAAAACAGAAAGAAACTTCCACATGGGAAAAATATATTAAAAACAAAGATTCCAAGACTTACCAAGCGGGAAAGCGCTGGCAGACAGGCACATGAACAAAACGCGCAAACACACACACAGAATTACGAGCTTTCGCAACTGGCAGTTGCTTCGTCAGTAAAGAGGGAAGGAGAGGGAAAAAAGAAAGGATGTGGGTTTTAATGGAGAGGGTAAGGAGTCATTCCAATCCCGGGAGCGGAAAGACTTCCCTTAGGGGATGGATATGTGTGTGTGTGTGCGAGTGTACACCTGCCCTTTTTCTCCCCTAAGGGAAGTCTTTCCGCTCCCGGGATTGGAATGACTCCTTACCCTCTCCATTAAAACCCACATCCTTTCTTCTTTCCCTCTCCTTCCCACTTTCCTGACGAAGCAACTGCCAGTTGCGAAAGCTCGTAATTCTGTGTGTGTGTTTGTGTGTTTTGTTCATGTGCCTGTCTGCCAGCACTTTCCCGCTTGGTAAGTCTTGGAATCTTTGTTTTTAATATAAAGTATTATGTTCTTATATGAACTTAAGGAACAATCTTTAAAACAACAAATGCCTGAGTACATACCAATAGAAGAACAACTTGTCTGATTCCACACCGTCATGGTCATCAAGCTGCTGGTGGTGTGTCATATCCATCAAAAGCCCAGTTAATGTGAAAATAAAGATTGCAGCCATGAAATGCGGACACCCTGATGTGAGGCAACAAAGATTTACTACATTTAAAAATAAAATACTACGTTCTTATATCAACTTCAAGGAACAATCTTTAAAACACCAGATACCTGAGTACATACCAGTAGAAGAACAACTTATCTGATTCCACACTGTCGTGGTCATCAAGCTGCTGATGGTGCGGATATCCACCAAAAGCCCAGTTGAAGGGAAAAAAATGATGTGAGGCAACAAAGATTTACTACATTTAAAAATAAGATACTACGTTCTTATATCAACTTCAAGGAACAATCTTTAAAACACCAGAAAGCCTGGGTACATACTAATAGAACAACAAATTGTCTGATTCCACACTGTCGTGGTCATCGAGCTGCTGATGGTGCGGATATCCCCAAAAGCCCAGTTGAAGGGAAAATAAAGATTGCAGCAATGCAATGCGAACGCCCTGATGTGAGGCAACAAAGATTTACTACAATTAAAAATTAAGTGCTATATTCTTATAAGAACTTCAAGGAACAAACCTTAAAACAACAAAAAGCCTGAGTACATACCAATAGAAGAACAACTTGTGTGATTCCATACCGTCGTGGTCATCATGCTGCTGGTGGTGTGTCTTATTCATCAAAAGCCCAGTTGATGTGCAAATAAAGATTGCAACCATGCAATGCGGAATCCCTGATGTGAGTCAACAAAGATTTACTACATTTAAAAACAGAATACTACGTTCTTATATGAGCTTCAAGGAACAATCTTTAAAACACCAGAAAGCCTGGGTACATACTAATAGAAGAACAACTTGTCTGATTCCACACCGTCGTGGTCATCGAGCTGCTGACGCTGTGCATATCCACCAAAAGCCCAGTTGAAGGGAAAATAAAGATTGCAGCAATGCAATGCAAACTACCTGATGTGAGGTAACAAAGATTTCCTACATTTAAAAATAAAGTACTATGTTCATATAAGAACTTCAAGGAACAAACTTTAAAACAACTCAAAGCCTGAGTACATACCAATAGAAGAACAACTTGTCTGATACTACACCGTCGTGGTCATCTAGCTGCTGGTGGTGTGTCACATCCATCAAAAGCCCAGTTGATGTGCAAATAGAGATTGCAGCCATGCAATGGGAACTCCCTGATGTGAGGCAACAAAGATTTACTACATTAAAAAATAAAGTATTATAATCTTATAAGAACTTCAAGGAACGATCTTTAAAACAACAAAAAGCCTGAGTACATACCAATAGAAGAACATGTCTGATTCCACACCGTCGTGGTAATCAAGCTTCTGCTGGTGTCTCATATCCATCGAAAGCCCAGTTGATGTGCAAATAAAGATTGCAGCCATGCAATGCGGACTCCCTGATGTGAGGCAACTAAGATTTACTACATTTAAAAACAAAGTACTATGTTCTTAAAAGAACTTCAAGGAACAACCTTTAAAACACCAGAAAGCTTGAGTACATACCAATAATAGAACAACTTGTCTGATTCCACACCGTCGTGGTCATCAAGCTGCTGGTGGTGTGTCATCTCCATCAAAAGACCAGTTGAAGGGAAAATAAAGATTGCAGCCATGCAATGAAACTCCCTGATGTGAGGCAACAAAGATTTACTACATTTAAAATCAAAATACTACATTCATATATGAACTTCAAGGAACAATCGTTAAAACACCAGAAAGCCTGAGTACATACCAATAGAAGAACAACTTGTCTGATTAAACACCGTCGTGGTCATCGAGCTGCTGATGGTGTGCATATCCACCAAAAGTCCAGTTGAAGGGAAAATAAAGATTGCAGCCATGCAATGCAAACTCCCTGTTGTGAGGCAACAAACATTTACTACATTTAAAAACAGTATACAACGTTCTTATATGAACTTTAAGGAACAAGCTTTAAAACACCAGAAAGCCTGAGTACATACCAATAGAAGAACAACTTGTCTGATTCCAAACCGTCGTGGTCATCAAGCTGCTGGTGGTGTGTCATATCCATCAAAAGCCCAGTTGATGTGCAAATAAAGATTGCAGTCATGCAATGCAAACTCCCTGATGTGAGGCAACAAATATTTACTACATTTAAAAACAAAGTAATATGTTCTTATAAGAACTTCAACGAACAATCTCCAAAACAACAAAAAGCAAAAGTACATACTGATAGAAGAACAACTTGACTGATTCCACACCGTCGTGGTCATCAATCCACTCGTTGTGTATCATATCCATCGAATGCCCAGTTGATGTGCAAATAAAGATTGCAGCCATGCAATGCAAACTCCCTGATGTGAGGCAACAAATATTTACTACATTTCAAAACAAAGTAATATGTTCTTATAAGAACTTCAAGGAACAATCTTTAAAACAACAAAAAGGCTGAGTACATACCAATAGAAGAACAACTTGTCTGATTCCACACCGTCATGGTCATCAAGCTGCTGGTGGTGTGTCATATCCATCAAAAGCCCAGTTGATGTGCAAATAAAGATTGCAGCCATGCAATGCGGACTACCTTATGTGAGGCAACAAAGATTTACTACATTTAAAAATAAAAAAATACATTCTTATATCAACTTCAAGGAACAATCTTTAAAACACCAGAAACCTGAGTACATACCAATAGAAAGACAACTTGTCTGACTCCACACCGTGGTGGTCATCAAGCTGCTGGTGGTGTGTCACATCGATCAAAAGCCCAGTTGATGTGCAAATAAAGATTGCAGCCATGCAATGTGGACTCCCTGATGTGAGTCAACAAAGATATACTACATTTAAAAACAAAATACTATGTTCTCATGTGAACTTCAAGGAACAATCTTTAAAACACCAGAAAACATGGGTAGATACTAATAGAAGAATAAATTGTCTGATTCCACACCGTCGTGGTCATCGAGTTGCTGATGGTGTGCATATCCACCAAAAGCCCAGTTAAATGGAAAATAAAGATTGCAGCCATGCAATGCGAACGCCCTGATGTTCTGCAGCAAAGATTTACTACATTAAAAATAAAGTGCTATGTTCTTATGATATCTTCAAGGAACAATCTTTAAAACAACAAAAAGCCTGAGTACATATCAATAGAAGAACATGTCTGATTCCACACCGTCATGGTCAATAAGATGCTGGTGGTGTGTCATATCCTTCAAAAGCCCAGTTGATATGCAAATAAAGATTGCAGCCATTCAATGCGAACTCCCTGATGTGAGGTAACAAAAATTTACTACATTTAAAAATAAAGTACTATGTTCTTATAAGAACTTCAACGAACAATCTTCGAAACAACAAAAAGCCTGAGTACATACCAATAGAAGAACAACTTGTCTGATTCCACACCGTCGTGGTCGTCAATCCACTCGTGGTGTATCATATCCATCGAAAGCCCAGTTGATGTGCAAATAAAGATTGCAGACATGCAATGCAAACTCCCTGATGTGAGGCAACAGATATTTACTACATTAAAAACAAAATAATATGTTCTTATATGAACTTCAGGGAACAATCTTTAAAACACCAGAAAGCCTGTGTACATACCAATAGAAGAACAACTTGTCTGATTCCTCACAGTCATGGTCATCAAGCTGCTGGTGGTGTGTCATATCCGTCAAATGCCCGTTTGATGTGCAAATAAAGATTGCAGGCATGCAATGCGGACTACCTGATGTGAGGCAACAAAGATTTACTACATTTAAAATCAAAATACTACATTCATATATGAACTTCAAGGAACAATCGTTAAAACACCAGAAAGCCTGAGTACATACCAATAGAAGAACAACTTGTCTGATTAAACACCGTCGTGGTCATAGAGCTGCTGATGGTGTGCATATCCACCAAAAGTCCAGTTGAAGGGAAAATAAAGATTGCAGCCATGCAATGCAAACTCCCTGATGTGAGGCAACAAAGATTTACTACATTTAAAAACAATATACAACGTTCTTATATGAACTTCAAGGAACAAGCTTTAAAACACCAGAAATCCTGAGTACATACCAATAGAAGAACAACTTGTCTGATTCCAAACCGTCGTGGTCATCAGGCTGCTGGTGGTGTGTCATATCCATCAAAAGCCCAGTAGATATGCTAATAAAGATTGCAGCCATGAAATGCGAAATCCCTGATGTGAGGCAACAAAGATTTACTACATTTAAAAATAAAATACTATGTTCTTATAAGAACTTCAACGAACAATCTTCAAAAACAAAAAAAAGCCTGAGTACATACCAATAGAAGAACAACTTGTCTGATTCCACACCGTCGTGGTCATCAATCCACTCGTGGTGTATCATATCCATCAAACGCCCAGTAGATGTGCAAATAAAGATTGCAGCCATGCAATGCAAACTCCCTGATATGAGGCTACAAATATTTACTACATTTAAAAACAAAGTGATATGTTCTCATAAGAACTTCAAGGAAAAATCTTTAAAACATCAAAAAGGCTGAGTACATACCAATAGAAGAACAACTTGTCTGATTCCACACCGTCATGGTCATCAAGCTGCTGGTGGTGTGTCATATCCATCAAAAGCCCAGTTGATGTGCAAATAAAGATTGCAGCCATGCAATGCGGACTCCCTGATGTGAGACAACAAAGATTATGAACATTTAAACATAAAGTATTATGTTTTTATAAGATTTTTAAGGAACAATCTTTAAAACAACAAAAAGCCTGAGTACATAGCAATAGAAGAGCAACTTGTTTGATTCCACACCGTCATGGTCATCAAGCTGCTGGTGGTGTGTCATAGCCATCAAAAGCCCAGTTGATGAGCAAATAAAGATTGCAGCCATGCAATGCGAACTGCCTGTTGTGAGACAACAAAGATTAACAACATTTAAACATAAAGTACTATGTTTTTATAAGATTTTCAAGGAACAATCTTTAAAACAACAAAACGCCTGAGTACATTCCAATAGAGGAACATGTCTTATTCCACACCGTCGTGGTCATCAAGTTTCTGGTGGTGTCTCATATCCATAGAAAGCCCAGTTGTTGTGCAAATAAAGATTGCAGCCTTTCAATGCGGACTCCCTGATGTGAGGCAACAAAGATTTACTACATTTAAAAACAAAGTACTATGTTCTTAAAAGAACTTCAAGGAACAATCTTTAAAACACCAGAAAGCTTGAGTACATACCAATAGAACAACAACTTGTCTGATTCCACACCGTCGTGGACATCAAGCAGCTGGTGGTGTGTCATATCCATCAAAAGTCCAGTTGAAGGGAAAATAAAGATTGCAGCCATGCAATGCAAACTCCCTGATGTGAGGCAACAAAGATTTACTACATTTAAAATCAAAATACTACATTCATATATGAACTTCAAGGAACAATCGTTAAAACACCAGAAAGCCTGAGTGCATACCAATAGAAGAACAACTTGTCTGATTAAACACCGTCGTGGTCATAGAGCTGCTGATGGTGTGCATATCCACCAAAAGTCCAGTTGAAGGGAAAATAAAGATTGCAGCCATGCAATGCAAACTCCCTGATGTGAGGCAACAAAGATTTACTACATTTAAAAACAATATACAACGTTCTTATATGAACTTCAAGGAACAAGCTTTAAAACACCAGAAATCCTGAGTACATACCAATAGAAGAACAACTTGTCTGATTCCAAACCGTCGTGGTCATCAAGCTGCTGGTGGTGTGTCATATCCATCAAAAGCCCAGTAGATATGCAAATAAAGATTGCAGCCATGAAATGCGAAATCCCTGATGTGAGGCAACAAAGATTTACTAAATTTAAAAATAAAGTACTATGTTCTTATAAGAACTTCAACGAACAATCTTCAAAAACAAAAAAAAAGCCTGAGTACATACCAATAGAAGAACAACTTGTCTGATTCCACACCGTCGTGGTCATCAATCCACTCGTGGTGTATCATATCCATCGAAAGCCAAGTTGATGTGCAAATAAAGATTGCAGCCATGCAATGCAAACTCCCTGATATGAGGCTACAAATATTTACTACATTTAAAAACAAAGTAATATGTTCTCTTAAGAACTTCAAGGAACAATCTTTAAAACAACAAAAAGGCTGAGTACATACCAATAGAAGAACAACTTGTCTGATTCCACACCGTCATGGTCATCAAGCTGCTGTTGGTGTGTCATATCCATCAAAAGTCCAGTTGATGTGCAAATAAAGATTGCAGCCACACAATGCGGACTCCCTGATGTGAGGCAACAAAGGTTTACTACATTTAAAAATAAAATACTACGTTCTTATATCAACTTCAACAAACAATGTTTCAAACACCAGAAACCTGAGTACATACTAATAGAAGAACAACTTGTCCGATTCCACACCGTCGTGGTCATCAAGCTGCTGGTGGTGTGTCATATCCATCAAAAGCCCAGTTGATGTGCAAATAAAGATTGCAGCCATGCAATGCGGACTCCCTGATGTGAGACAACAAAGATTATGAACATTTAAACATAAAGTATTATGTTTTTATAAGATTTTCAAGGAACAATCTTTAAAACAACAAAAAGCCTCAGTACATTCCAATAGAGGAACATGCCTGATTCCACACCGTCATGGTCATCAAGCTTCTGGTGGTGTCTCATATCCATTGAAAGCCCAGTTGATGTGCAAATAAATATTGCAGCCATGCAATGCGGACTCCCTGATGTGAGGCAGCAAAGATTTACTACATTTAAAAACAAAGAACTATGTTCTTAAAAGAACTTCAAGGAACAATCTTTAAAACACCAGAAATCCTGAGTACATACCAATAGAAGAACAACTTGTCCGATTCCACACCGTTCGGCTCATTGAGCTGGTTATGGTGTGCATATCCACCAAAAGCCCAGTTGAAGGGAAAATAAAGATTGCAGCCATGGAATGCGAACTCCCTTATGTGAGACAACAAAGATTTACTACATTTAAAAATAAAATACTATTTTCTTACATGAATTCCAAGGAACAACCTTTAAAACACCAAAGAGACAGAGTACATACCAATAGAAGAACAACTTGTCTGATTCCACACCGTCGTGGTCAATAAGCTGCTGGTGGTGTGTCATATCCTTCAAAAGCCCAGTAGATATGCAAATAAAGATTGCAGCCATGCAATGCGAGCTCCCTGATATGAGGCAACAAAGATTTACTACATTTAAAAATAAAGTACTATGTTTTTATAAGAACTTCAATGAACAATCTTTAAAACAACAAAAAGCCTGAGTACATACCAATAGAAGAACAACTTGTCGGATTCCACACCGTCATGGTCATCAAGCTGCTGGTGGTGTGTCATATCCATCAAAAGCCCAGCTGATGTGCAAATAAAGATTGCAGCCATGCAATGCGGACTCAGTGATGTGAGACAACAGAGATTATGAACATTTAAACATAAAGTATTATGTTTTTATAAGATTTTCAAGGAACAATCTTTAAAACAACAAAAAGCCTCAGTACATTCCAATAGAGGAACATGACTGATTCCACACCGTCATGGTCATCAAGCTTCTGGTGGTGTCTCATATCCATTGAAAGCCCAGTTGATGTGCAAATAAATATTGCAGCCATGCAATGCGGACTCCCTGATGTGAGGCACCAAAGATTTACTACATTTAAAAACAAAGTACTATGTTCTTAAAAGAACTTCAAGGAACAATCTTTAAAACACCAGAAAGCTTGAGTACATACCAATAGAAGAAAAACTTGTCTGATTCCACACCGTCGTGGTCATCAAGCTGCTGGTGGTGTGTCACATCCATCAAAAGTCCAGTTGAAGGGAAAATAAAGATTGCAGCCCTGCAGTGCAAACTCTCTGGTATGAGGCAACAAAGATTTACTACATTTAAAATCAAAATACTTCATTCATATATGAACTTCGAGGAACAATCGTTAAAACACCAGAAAGCCTGTGTACATACCAATGGAAGAATAACTTGTCTGATTCCACAACGTCATGGTCATCAAGCTGCTGGTGGTGTGTCATATCCATCAAAAGTCCAGTTGATGTGCAAATAAAGATTGCAGCCACACAATGCGGACTCCCTGATGTGAGGCAACAAAGGTTTACTACATTTAAAAATAAAATACTACGTTCTTATATCAACTTCAACAAACAATCTTTAAAACACCAGAAACCTGAGTACATACCAATAGAAGAACAACTTCTTTGATTCCACACCGTCATGGTCATCAAGCTGCTGGTGGTGTGTCATATCCATCAAAAGCCCAGTTGATGTGCAAATAAAGATTGCAGCCATGCAATGCGAACTCCCTGATGTTAGACAACAATGATTAACAACATTTAAACATAAAGTAATATGTTCTTATAAGATTTTCAAGGAACAATCTTTAAAACAACAATAAGCCTGAGTACATTCCAATAGAGGAACATGTCTGATTCCACACCGTCGTGGTCATCAAGCTTCTGGTGGTGTCTCATATCCATCAAAAGCACAGTAGATGTGCAAATAAAGTTTGCAGCCATGCAATGCGAACTCCCTGATGTGAGACAACAAAGATTTACTACATTTAAAAATAAAGTACTACGTTCTTATATCAACTTCAAGGAACAATCTTTAAAACACCAGAAACCTGAGTACATACCAATAGAAGAACAGCTTGTCCGATTCCACACCGTCGTGGTCATCAAGCTGCTGGTGGTGTGTCATATCCATCAAAAGCCCAGTTGATGTGCAAATAAAGATTGCAGCCATGCAATGCGGACTCCCTGATGTGAGACAACAAATATTAACAACATTTAAACATAATGTACTATGTTTTTATAAGATTTTCAAGGAACAATCTTTATAACAACAAAAAGCCTGAGTACATTCCAATAGAGGAACATGTCTGATTCCACACCGTCATGGTCATCAAGCTTCTGGTGGTGTCTCATATCCATCGAAAGCCCAGTTGATGTGCAAATAAAGTTTGCATCCATGCAATGCGGACTCCCTGATGTGAGGCAACATAGATTTACTACATTTTAAAACAAAGTACTATGTTCTGATAAGAACTTCACGGAACAATCTTTAAAACAACAAAAAGCCTAAGTACATACCAATAGAAGAACATTTTGTCTGATTCCACACCGTCGTGGTCATCAAGCTGCTGGTGGTGTGTTATATCCGTCAAGAGCTCAGTTGATGTGCAAATAAAGGTTGCAGCCATGCAATGCGAACTCCCTGATGTGAGGCAACAAAGATTTACTACATTTAAAAACAAAATACTACGTTCTTATATGAAATTCAAGGGACAATCTTCAAAACACCAGAAAGCCTGAGTACATACCAATAGAAGAACAACTTGTCTGATTCCATACTGTCGTGGGCATCAAGCTGCTGGTGGTGTGCATATCCATCACAAGTCCAGTTGATGTGCAAATAAAAATTGCAGCCATGCAATGCGGACTCCCTGGTGTGAAGGAAGAAAGATTTACTACAGTTAAAAACAAAATACTTTGTTCTTATATGAACTTCAAGGAACAATCTTTAAAACACCAGAAAGCCTGAATACATACCAATAGAAGAACAACTTGTTTGATTCCACTCCGTCATGGTCATCAAGCTGCTGGTGGTGAGTCATATCCATCAAAAGTCCAGTTGAAGGGAAAATAAAGATTGCAGCCATGCAATGCAAACTCCCTGATGTGAGGCAACAAAGATTTACTACATTTAAAATCAAAATACTACATTCATATATGAACTTCAAGGAACAATCGTTAAAACACCAGAAAGCCTGAGGACATACCAATAGAAGAACAACTTGTCTGATTAAACACCGTCGTGGTCATAGAGCTGCTGATGGTGTGCATATCCACCAAAAGTCCAGTTGAAGGGAAAATAAAGATTGCAGCCATGCAATGCAAACTCCCTGATGTGAGGCAACAAAGATTTACTACATTTAAAAACAATATACAACGTTCTTATATGAACTTCAAGGAACAAGCTTTAAAACACCAGAAATCCTGAGTACATACCAATAGAAGAACAACTTGTCTGATTCCAAACCGTCGTGGTCATCAAGCTGCTGGTGGTGTGTCATATCCACCAAAAGCCCAGTTGATGTGCAAATAAAGATTGCAGTCATGCAATGCGGACTCCCTGATGTGAGGGAACAAAGATTTACTACATTTAGAAAACAAAATACTACGTTCTTATATTAACTTCATGGAACAATCTTTAAAACACCAGAAAGCCTGAGTACATACCAATAGAAGAACAACTTGTCCGATTCCACACTGTCGGGCTCATTGTGCTGGTTATGGTGTGCATATCCACCAAAACCCAGTTGAAGGGAAATTAAAGATTGCAGCCATGTAATGCGAACTCCCTTATGTGAGACAACAAAGATTTACTACATTTAAAAATAAAATACTACTTTCTTACATGAATTCCAAGGAACAACCTTTGAAACTCCAAAGAGACTGAGTACATACCAATAGAAGAACAACTTGTCTGATTCCACAGCGTCCTGGTCAATAAGCTGCTGGTGGTGTGTCATATCCTTCAAAATCCCAGTAGATATGCAAACAAAGATTGCAGCCATGCAATGCGAACTCCCTGATGTGAGGCAACAAAGATTTACTACATTTAAAAATAAAGTACTATGTTCTTATAAGAACTTCAACGAACAATCTTCAAAAACAACAAAAAGCCTGAGTACATACCAATAGAAGAACAACTTGTCTGATTCCACACCGTCGTGGTCATCAATCCACTCGTGGTGTATCATATCCACCGAAAGCCCAGTTGATGTGCAAATAAAGATTGCAGCCATGCAATGCAAACTCCCTGATGTGAGGCTACAAATATTTACTACATTTAAAAACAAAGTAATATGTTCTCATAAGAACTTCAAGGAACAATCTTTAAAAAACAAAAAGGCTGAGTACATACCAATAGAAGAACACGTTGTCTGATTCCACACCGTCATGGTCATCAAGCTGCAGGTGGTGTGTCATATCCATCAAAAGTCCAGTTGAAGGGAAAATAAAGATTGCAGCCATGCAATGCAAACTCCCTGATGTGAGGCAACAAAGATTTACAACATTTAAAATCAAAATACTACATTCATATATGAACTTCAAGGAACAATCTTTAAAACACCAGAAATTTGAGTACATACCAATAGAAGAACAACTTGTCCGATTCCACACCGTCGTGGTCATCAAGCTGCTGGTGGTGTGTCATATCCATCAAAAGTGCAGTTGAAGGGAAAAAAAAGATTGCAGCCATGCAATGCAAACTCCCTGATGTGAGGCAACAAAGATTTACTACATTTAAAATCAAAATACTACATTCATATATGAACTTCAAGGAACAATCGTTAAAATAACAGAAAGCCTGAGTACATACCAATGGAAGAATAACTTGTCTGATTAAACACCGTCATGGTCATCGAACTGCTGATGGTGTGCATATCCACCAAAAGTCCAGTTGAAGGGAAAATAAAGATTGCAGCCATGCAATGCAAACTCCCTGATGTGGGGCAACAAAGATTTACTTCATTTAAAAACAATATACTACGTTCTTATATGAACTTCAAGGAACAAGGTTTAAAACACCAGAAAGCCTGAGTACATACCAATAGAAGAACAACTTGTCTGATTCCACACCGTCGTGGTCATCAAGCAGCTGGTGGTGTGTCATATCCATCAAAAGTCAAGTTGATGGGAAAATAAAGATTGCAGCCATGCAATGCAAACTCCCTGATGTGAGGCAACAAAGATTTACTACATTTAAAATCAAAATACTACATTCATATATGAACTTCAAGGAACAATCGTTAAAACACCAGAAAGCCTGAGTACATACCAATAGAAGAACAACTTGTCTGATTAAACACCGTCGTGGTCATAGAGCTGCTGATGGTGTGCATATCCACCAAAAGTCCAGTTGAAGGGAAAATAAAGATTGCAGCCATGCAATGCAAACTCCCTAATGTGAGGCAACAAAGATTTACTACATTTAAAATCAAAATACTACATTCACATATGAACTTCAAGGAACAATCGTTAAAACACCAGAAAACCTGAGTACATACCAATAGAAGAATAACTCTTCTGATTAAACACCGTCATGGTCATCGAGCTGCTGATGGTGTTCATATCCACCAAAAGTCCGTTTGCAGTGAAAATAAAGATTGCAGCCATGCAATGCAAACTCCCTGATGTGAGGCAACAAAGATTTACAACATTTAAAATCAAAATACTACATTCATATATGAACTTCAAGGAACAATCTTTAAAACACCAGAAATTTGAGTACATACCAATAGAAGAACAACTTGTCCGATTCCACACCGTCGTGGTCATCAAGCTGCTGGTGGTGTGTCATATCCATCAAAAGTCCAGTTGAAGGGAAAAAAAAGATTGCAGCCATGCAATGCAAACTCCCTGATGTGAGGCAACAAAGATTTACTACATTTAAAATCAAAATACTACATTCATATATGAACTTCAAGGAACAATCGTTAAAACAACAGAAAGCCTGAGTACATACCAATGGAAGAATAACTTGTCTGATTAAACACCGTCATGGTCATCGAGCTGCCGATGGTGCGCATATCCACCAAAAGTCCAGTTGAAGGGAAAATAAAGATTGCAGCCATGCAATGCAAACTCCCTGATGTGGGGCAACAAAGATTTACTACATTTAAAAACAATATACTACGTTCTTATATGAACTTCAAGGAACAAGGTTTAAAACACCAGAAAGCCTGAGTACATACCAATAGAAGAACAACTTGTCTGATTCCACACCGTCGTGGTCATCAAGCAGCTGGTGGTGTGTCATATCCATCAAAAGTCAAGTTGATGGGAAAATAAAGATTGCAGCCATGCAATGCAAACTCCCTGATGTGAGGCAACAAAGATTTACTACATTTAAAATCAAAATACTACATTCATATATGAACTTCAAGGAACAATCGTTAAAACACCAGAAAGCCTGAGTACATACCAATAGAAGAACAACTTGTCTGATTAAACACCGTCGTGGTCATAGAGCTGCTGATGGTGTGCATATCCACCAAAAGTCCAGTTGAAGGGAAAATAAAGATTGCAGCCATGCAATGCAAACTCCCTAATGTGAGGCAACAAAGATTTACTACATTTAAAATCAAAATACTACATTCACATATGAACTTCAAGGAAGAATCGTTAAAACACCAGAAAACCTGAGTACATACCAATAGAAGAATAACTCTTCTGATTAAACACCGTCATGGTCATCGAGCTGCTGATGGTGTTCATATCCACCAAAAGTCCGTTTGCAGTGAAAATAAAGATTGCAGCCATGCAATGCAAACTCCCTGATGTGAGGCAACAAAGATTTACTACATTTAAAAACAATATACAACGTTCTTATATGAACTTCCAGGAACAAGCTTTAAAACCCCAGAAAGCCTGAGTACATACCAATAGAAGAACAACTTGTCTGATTCCAAACCGTCGACGTCATCAAGCTGCTGGTGGTGTGTCATATCCATCAAAAGCCCAGTTGATGTGCAAATAAAGATTGCAGTCATGCAATGCGGACTCCCTGATGTGAGGGAACAAAGATTTACTACATTTAAAAACAAAATACTACGTTCTTATATGAACTTCAAGGAACAATCTTTAAAACACCAGAAAGCCTTAGTACATACCAATAGAAGAACAACTTGTCCGATTCCACACCGTCGGGCTCATTGTGCTGGTTATGGTGTTCATATCCACCAAAAGCCCAGTTGAAGAAAAAATAAAGATTGCAGCCATGGAATGCGAACTCCCTGATGTTAGACAACAAAGATTAACAACATTTAAACATAAAGTAATATGTTCTTATAAGATTTTCAAGGAACAATCTTTAAAACAACAATAAGCCTGAGTACATTCCAATAGAGGAACATGTCTGATTCCACACCGTCGTGGTCATCAAGCTTCTGGTGGTGTCTCATATCCATCAAAAGCACAGTAGATGTGCAAATAAAGTTTGCAGCCATGCAATGCGAACTCCCTGATGTGAGACAACAAGGATTTACTACATTTAAAAATAAAGTACTACGTTCTTATATCAACTTCAAGGAACAATCTTTAAAACACCAGAAAACTGAGTACATACCAATAGAAGAACAACTTGTCCAATTCCACACCGTCGTGGTCATCAAGCTGCTGGTGGTGTGTCATATCCATCAAAAGCCCAGTTGATGTGCAGATAAAGATTGCAGCCATGCAATGCGGACTCCCTGATGTGAGACAACAAAGATTAACAACATTTAAACATAAAGTACTATGTTTGTATAAGATTTTCAAGGAACAATCTTTATAACAACAAAAAGCCTGAGTACATTCCAATAGAGGAACATGTCTGATTCCACACCGTCATGGTCATCAAGCTTCTGGTGGTGTCTCATATCCATCGAAAGCCCAGTTGATGTGCAAATAAAGTTTGCATCCATGCAATGCGGACTCCCTGATGTGAGGCAACATAGATTTACTACATTTTAAAACAAAGTACTATGTTCTGATGAGAACTTCACGGAACAATCTTTAAAACAACAAAAAGCCTGAGTACATACCAATAGAAGAAGAACTTGTTTGATTCCACACCGTCATGGTCATCAAGCTGCTGGTGGTGTGTCATATCCATCAAAAGCCCAGTTGATGTGCAAATAAAGATTGTAGCCATGCAATGCGAACTCCCTGATGTTAGACAACAAAGATTAACAACATTTAAACATAAAGTAATATGTTCTTATAAGATTTTCAAGGAACAATCTTTAAAACAACAATAAGCCTGAGTACATTCCAATAGAGGAACATGTCTGATTCCACACCGTCGTGGTCATCAAGCTTCTGGTGGTGTCTCATATCCATCAAAAGCACAGTAGATGTGCAAATAAAGTTTGCAGCCATGCAATGCGAACTCCCTGATGTGAGACAACAAAGATTTACTACATTTAAAAATAAAGTACTACGTTCTTATATCAACTTCAAGGAACAATCTTTAAAACACCAGAAACCTGAGTACATACCAATAGAAGAACAACTTGTCCGATTCCACACCGTCGTGGTCATCAAGCTGCTGGTGGTGTGTCATATCCATCAAAAGTCCAGTTGAAGGAAAAAAAAGATTGCAGCCATGCAATGCAAACTCCTTGATGTGAGGCAACAAAGATTTACTACATTTAAAATCAAAATACTACATTCATATATGAACTTCAAGGAACAATCGTTAAAACAACAGAAAGCCTGAGTACATACCAATGGAAGAATAACTTGTCTGATTAAACACCGTCATGGTCATCGAGCTGCTGATGGTGTGCATATCCACCAAAAGTCCAGTTGAAGGGAAAATAAAGATTGCAGCCATGCAATGCAAACTCCCTGATGTGGGGCAACAAAGATTTACTACATTTAAAAACAATATACTACGTTCTTATATGAACTTCAAGGAACAAGGTTTAAAACACCAGAAGCCTGAGTACATACCAATAGAAGAACAACTTGTCTGATTCCACACCGTCATGGTCATCAAGCAGCTGGTGGTGTGTCATATCCATCAAAAGTCAAGTTGATGGGAAAATAAAGATTGCAGCCATGCAATGCAAACTCCCTGATGTGAGGCAACAAAGATTTACTACATTTAAAATCAAAATACTACATTCATATATGAACTTCAAGGAACAATCGTTAAAACACCAGAAAGCCTGAGTACATACCAATAGAAGAACAACTTGTCTGATTAAACACCGTCGTGGTCATAGAGCTGCTGATGGTGTGCATATCCACCAAAAGTCCAGTTGAAGGGAAAATAAAGATTGCAGCCATGCAATGCAAACTCCCTAATGTGAGGCAACAAAGATTTACTACATTTAAAATCAAAATACTACATTCACATATGAACTTCAAGGAACAATCGTTAAAACACCAGAAAACCTGAGTACATACCAATAGAAGAATAACTCTTCTGTTTAAACACCGTCATGGTCATCGAGCTGCTGATGGTGTTCATATCCACCAAAAGTCCGTTTGCAGTGAAAATAAAGATTGCAGCCATGCAATGCAAACTCCCTGATGTGAGGCAACAAAGATTTACTACATTTAAAAACAATATACAACGTTCTTATATGAACTTCCAGGAACAAGCTTTAAAACCCCAGAAAGCCTGAGTACATACCAATAGAAGAACAACTTGTCTGATTCCAAACCGTCGAGGTCATCAAGCTGCTGGTGGTGTGTCATATCCATCAAAAGCCCAGTTGATGTGCAAATAAAGATTGCAGTCATGCAATGCGGACTCCCTGATGTGAGGGAACAAAGATTTACTACATTTAAAAACAAAATACTACGTTCTTATATGAACTTCAAGGAACAATCCTTAAAACACCAGAAAGCCTTAGTACATACCAATAGAAGAACAACTTGTCCGATTCCACACCATCGGGCTCATTGTGCTGGTTATGGTGTTCATATCCACCAAAAGCCCAGTTGAAGAAAAAATAAAGATTGCAGCCATGGAATGCGAACTCCCTGATGTTAGACAACAAAGATTAACAACATTTAAACATAAAGTAATATGTTCTTATAAGATTTTCAAGGAACAATCTTTAAAACAACAATAAGCCTGAGTACATTCCAATAGAGGAACATGTCTGATTCCACACCGTCGTGGTCATCAAGCTTCTGGTGGTGTCTCATATCCATCAAAAGCACAGTAGATGTGCAAATAAAGTTTGCAGCCATGCAATGCGAACTCCCTGATGTGAGACAACAAGGATTTACTACATTTAAAAATAAAGTACTACGTTCTTATATCAACTTCAAGGAACAATCTTTAAAACACCAGAAACCTGAGTACATACCAATAGAAGAACAACTTGTCCGATTCCACACCGTCGTGGTCATCAAGCTGCTGGTGGTGTGTCATATCCATCAAAAGCCCAGTTGATGTGCAGATAAAGATTGCAGCCATGCAATGCGGACTCCCTGATGTGAGACAACAAAGATTAACAATATTTAAACATAAAGTACTATGTTTCTATAAGATTTTCAAGGAACAATCTTTATAACAACAAAAAGCCTGAGTACATTCCAATAGAGGAACATGTCTGATTCCACACCGTCATGGTCATCAAGCTTCTGGTGGTGTCTCATATCCATCGAAAGCCCAGTTGATGTGCAAATAAAGTTTGCATCCATGCAATGCGGACTCCCTGATGTGAGGCAACATAGATTTACTACATTTTAAAACAAAGTACTATGTTCTGATGAGAACTTCACGGAACAATCTTTAAAACAACAAAAAGCCTGAGTACATACCAATAGAAGAACAACTTGTTTGATTCCACACCGTCATGGTCATCAAGCTGCTGGTGGTGTGTCATATCCATCAAAAGCCCAGTTGATGTGCAAATAAAGATTGTAGCCATGCAATGCGAACTCCCTGATGTTAGACAACAAAGATTAACAACATTTAAACATAAAGTAATATGTTGTTATAAGATTTTCAAGGAACAATCTTTATAACAACAAAAAGCCTGAGTACATTCCAATAGAGGAACATGTCTGATTCCACACCGTCATGGTCATCAAGCTTCTGGTGGTGTCTCATATCCATCGAAAGCCCAGTTGATGTGCAAATAAAGTTTGCATCCATGCAATGCGGACTCCCTGATGTGAGGCAACATAGATTTACTACATTTTAAAACAAAGTACTATGTTCTGATTAGAACTTCACGGAACAATCTTTAAAACAACAAAAAGCCTGAGTACATACCAATAGAAGAACATTTTGTCTGATTCCACACCGTCGTGGTCATCAAGCTGCTGGTGGTGTGTTATATATCTATCAAGAGCCCAGTTGTTGTGCAAATAAAGGTTGCAGCCATGCAATGCGAACTCCCTGATGTGAGGCAACAAAGATTTACTACATTTAAAAACAAAATACTACGTTCTTATATGAAATTCAAGGGACAATCTTCAAAACACCAGAAAGCCTGAGTACATACCAATAGAAGAACAACTTGTCTGATTCCATACTGTCGTGGGCATCAAGCTGCTAGTGGTGTGCATATCCATCAAAAGCCCAGTTGATGTGCAAATAAAAATTGCAGCCATGCAATGCGGACTCCCTGGTGTGAAGGAAGAAAGATTTACTATAGTTAAAAACAAAATACTTTGTTCTTATATGAACTTCAAGGAACAATCTTTAAAACACCAGAAAGCCTGAATACATACCAATAGAAGAACAACTTGTTTGATTCCACTCCGTCATGGTCATCAAGCTGCTGGTGGTGTGTCATATCCATCAAAAGTCCAGTTGAAGGGAAAATAAAGATTGCACCCATGCAATGCAAACTCCGTGATGTGAGGCAACAAAGATTTACTACATTTAAAATCAAAATACTACATTCATATATGAACTTCAAGGAACAATCGTAAAAACACCAGAAAGCCTGAGGACATACCAATAGAAGAACAACTTGTCTGATTAAACACCGTCGTGGTCATAGAGCTGCTGATGGTGTGCATATCCACCAAAAGTCCAGTTGAAGGGAAAATAAAGATTGCACCCATGCAATGCAAACTCCGTGATGTGAGGCAACAAAGATTTACTACATTTAAAAACAATATACAACGTTCTTATATGAACTTCAAGGAACAAGCTTTAAAACACCAGAAATCCTGAGTACATACCAATAGAAGAACAACTTGTCTGATTCCAAACTGTCGTGGTCATCAAGCTGCTGGTGGTGTGTCATATCCATCAAAAGCCCAGTTGATGTGCAAATAAAGATTGCAGTCATGCAATGCGGACTCCCTGATGTGAGGGAACAAAGATTTATTACATTTAGAAAACAAAATACTACGTTCTTATATTAACTTCAAGGAACAATCTTTAAAACACCAGAAAGCCTGAGTACATACCAATAGAAGAACAACTTGTCCGATTCCACACTGTCGGGCTCATTGTGCTGGTTATGGTGTGCATATCCACCAAAACCAAGTTGAAGAGAAATTAAAGATTGCAGCCATGGAATGCTTACTCCCTTATGTGAGACAACAAAGATTTAAAACATTTAAAAATAAAATACTATTTTCTTACATGAATTCCAAGGAACAACCTTTAAAACACCAAAGAGACAGAGTATACACCAATAGAAGGACAACTTGTCTGATTCCACACCGTCGTGGTCAATAAGCTGCTGGTGGTGTGTCATATCCTTCAAAAGCCCAGTAGATATGCAAATAAAGATTGCAGCCATGCAATGCGAACTCCCTGATATGAGGCAACAAAGATTTACTACATTTAAAAATAAAGTACTATGTTCTTATAAGAACTTCAACGAACAATCTTTAAAACAACAAAAAGCCTGAGTACATACCAATAGAAGAACAACTTGTCTGATTCCACACCGTCGTGGTCATCAATCCACTCGTAGTGTATCATATCCACCGAAAGCCCAGTTGATGTGCAAATAAAGACTGCAGCCATGCAATGCAAACTCCTTGATGTGAGGCTACAAATATTTACTAAATTTAAAAACAAAGTAATATGTTCTCATAAGAACTTCAAGGAACAATCTTTAAAACAACAAAAAGGTTGAGTACATACCAATAGAAGAACAACTTGTCTGATTCCACACCGTCATGGTCATCAAGCTGCTGGTGGTGTGTCATATCCATCAAAAGTCCAGTTGAAGAAAAAATAAAGATTGCAGACATGCAATGCAAACTCCCTGATGTGAGGCAACAAAGATTTACAACATTTAAAATCAAAATACTACATTCATATATGAACTTCAAGGAACAATCTTTAAAACACCAGAAATTTGAGTACATACCAATAGAAGAACAACTTGTCCGATTCCACACCGTCGTGGTCATCAAGCTGCTAGTGGTGTGTCATATCCATCAAAAGCCCTGTTGATGTGCAAATAAAGATTGCAGCCATGCAATGCGGACTCCCTGATGTGAGACAACAAAGATTATCAACATTTAAACATAAAGTACTATGTTTTTATAAGATTTTCAAGGAACAATCTTTAAAACAACAAAAAGCCTGAGTACATTCCAATAGAGGAACATGTCTGATTCCACACCGTCATGGTCATCAAGCTTCTGGTGGTGTCTCATATCCATCGAAAGCCCAGTTGATGTGCAAATAAATATTGCAGCCATTCAATGCGGACTCCCTGATGTGAGGCAACAAAGATTTACTACATTTAAAAACAAAGTACTATGTTCTTAAAAGAACTTCAAGGAACATTCTTTAAAACACCAGAAAGCTTGAGTACATACCAATAGAAGAACAACTTGTCTGATTCCACACCGTCGTGGTCTTCAAGCTGCTGGTGGTGTGTCATATCAATCAAAAGTCCAGTTGAAGGGAAAAAAAAGATTGCAGCCATGCAATGCAAACTCCCTGATGTGAGGCAACAAAGATTTACTACATTTAAATTCAAAATACTACATTCATATATGAACTTCAAGGAACAATCGTTAAAACACCAGAAAGCCTGTGTACATACCTATGGAAGAATAACTTGTCTGATTAAACACCGTCATGGTCATCGAGCTGCTGATTGTGTACATATCCACCAAAAGTCCAGTTGAAGGGAAAATAAAGATTGCAGCCATGCAATGCAAACTCCCTGATGTGAGGCAACAAAGATATACTACATTTAAAAACAATATACTACGTTCTTATATGAACTTCAAGGAACAAGGTTTAAAACAAAAGAAGGCCTGAGTACATACCAATAGAAGAACAACTTGTCTGATTCCACACCGTCGTGGTCATCAAGCAGCTGGTTGTGTGTCATATCCATCAAAAGTCCAGTTGAAGGGAAAATAAAGATTGCAGCCATGCAATGCAAACTCCCTGATGTGAGGCAACAAAGATTTACTACATTTGAAAACAATATACAACGTTCTTATATGAACTTCCAGGAACAAGCTTTAAAATCCCAGAAAGCCTGAGTACATACCAATAGAAGAACAACTTGTCTGATTCCAAACCGTCGAGGTCATCAAGCTGCTGGTGGTGTGTCATATCCATCAAAAGCCCAGTTGATGTGCAAATAAAGATTTCAGTCATGCAATGCGGACTCCCTGATGTGAGGGAACAAAGATTTACTACATTTAAAAACAAAATACTACGTTCTTAAATGAACTTCAAGGAACAATCTTTAACACACCAGAAAGCCTTAGTACATACCAATAGAAGAACAGCTTGTCTGATTCCACACCGTCGTGGTCATCAATCCACTCGTGGTGTATCATATCCATCGAAAGCCCAGTTGATGTGCAAATAAAGATTGCAGCCATGCTATGCAAACTCCCTGATATGAGGCTACAAATATTTACTACATTTAAAAACAAAGTAATATGTTATCATAAGAACTTCAAGGAACAATCTTTAAAACAACAAAAAGGCTGAGTACATACCAATAGAAGAACAACTTGTCTGATTCCACACCGTCATGGTCATCAAGCTGCTGGTGGTGTGTCATATCCATCAAAAGCCCAGTTGATGTGCAAATAAAGATTGCAGCCACACAATGCGGAATCCCTGATGTGAGGCAACAAAGGTTTACTACATTTAGAAATAAAATACTACGTTCTTATATCAACTTCAACGAACAATCTTTAAAACACCAGAAACCTGAGTTCATACCAATTGAAGAACCACTTGTCCGATTCCACACCGTCGGGCTCATTGTGCTGGTTATGGTGTTCATATCCACCAAAAGCCCAGTTGAAGAAAAAATAAAGATTGCAGCCATGGAATGCGAACTCCCTTATGTGAGACAACAAAGATTTACTACATTTAAAAATAAACTTCTATTTTTTTACATGAATTCCAAGGAACAATCTTTAAAACAACTAAAAGGCTGAGTACATACCAATAGAAGAACAACTTTTCTGATTCCACACCGTCATGGTCATCAAGCTGCTGGTGGTGTGTCATATACATCAAAAGCCCAGTTGATGTGCAAATAAAGATTGCAGTCATGCAATGCGAACTCCCTGATGTGAGACAACAAAGATTTACATCATTTAAAAATAAAGTACTATGTTTTTATAAGATTTTCAAGGAACAATTTTTAAAACAACAAAAAGCCTGAGTACATACCAATAGAATAACAACTTGTTTGATTCCACACCGTCATGGTCATCAAGCTGCTGGTGGTGTGTCATATCCATCAAAAGCCCAGTTGATGTGCAAATAAAGATTGCAGGTATGCAATGCGAACTCCCTGATGTTAGACAACAAAGATTAACAACATTTAAACATAAAGTAATATGTTTTTATAAGATTTTCAAGGAACAATCTTTAAAACAACAAAAAGCCTGAGTACATTCCAATAGAGGAACATGTTTGATTCCACACCGTCTTGGTCATCAAGCTTCTGGTGGTGTCTCATATCCATCAAAAGCACAGTTGATGTGCAAATAAAGTTTGCAGCCATGCAATGCGGACTCCCTGATGTGAGACAACAAAGATTAACAACATTTAAACATAAAGTACTATGTTTTTATAAGATTTCCAAGGAACAATCTGTAAAACAACAAAACGCCTGAGTACATTCCAATAGAGGAACATGTCTGATTCCACACCGTCGTGGTCATCAAGTTTCTGGTGGTGTCTCATATCCATAGAAAGCCCAGTTGATGTGCAAATAAAGATTGCAGCCTTTCAATGCGGACTCTCTACTGTGAGGCAACAAAGATTTACTACATTTAAAAACAAAGTACTATGTTCTAAAAAGAACTGCAAGGAACAATCTTGAAAACACCAGAAAGCTTGAGTACATACCAATAGAAGAACAACTTGTCTGATTCCACACCGTCGTGGTCATCAAGCAGCTGGTGGTGTGTCATATCCATCAAAAGTCCAGTTGAAGGGAAAATAAAGATTGCAGCCATGCAATGCAAACTCCCTGATGTGAGGCAACAAAGATTTACTACATTTAAAATCAAAATACTACATTCATATATGAACTTCAAGGAACAATCGTTAAAACACCAGAAAGCTTGAGTACATACCAATAGAAGAACAACTTGTCTGATTAAACACCGTCGTGGTCATAGAGCTGCTGATGGTGTGCATATCCACCAAAAGTCCAGTTGAAGGGAAAATAAAGATTGCAGCCATGCAATGCAAACTCCCTGATGTGAGGCAACAAAGATTACTACATTTAAAAACAATATACAACGTTCTTATATGAACTTCAAAGAACAAGCTTTAAAACACCAGAAATCCTGAGTACATACCAATAGAAGAACAACTTGTCTGATTCCAAACCGTCGTGGTCATCAAGCTGCTGGTGGTGTGTCATATCCATCAAAAGCCCAGTAGATATGCAAATAAAGATTGCAGCCATGAAATGCGAAATCCCTGATGTGAGGCAACAAAGATTTACTACATTTAAAAATAAAGTACTATGTTCTTATAAGAACTTCAACGAACAATCTTCAAAAACAAAAAAAAGCCTGAGTACATACCAATAGAAGAACAACTTGTCTGATTCCACACCGTCGTGGTCATCAATCCACTCGTGGTGTATCATATCCATCGAAAGCCCAGTTGATGTGCAAATAAAGATTGCAGCCATGCAATGCAAACTCCCTGATATGAGGCTACAAATATTTACTACATTTAAAAACAAAGTAATATGTTCTCATAAGAACTTCAAGGAACAATCTTTAAAACAACAAAAAGGCTGAGTACATACCAATAGAAGAACAACTTGTCCGATTCCACACCGTCGTGGTCATCAAGCTGCTGGTGGTGTGTCATATCCATCAAAAGCCCAGTTGATGTGCAAATAAAGATTGCAGCCATGCAATGCGGACTCCCTGATGTGAGACAACAAAGATTATGAACATTTAAACATAAAGTTCTATGTTTTTATAAGATTTTCAAGGAACAATCTTTAAAACAACAAAAAGCCTGAGTACATACCAATAGAAGAACAACTTGTTTGATTCCACACCGTCATGGTCATCAAGCTGCTGGTGGTGTGTCATATCCATCAAAAGCCCAGTTGATGTGCAAATAAAGATTGCAGGTATGCAATGCGAACTACCTGATGTTAGACAACAAAGATTAACAACATTTAAACATAAAGTAATATGTTTTTATAAGATTTTCAAGGAACAATCTTTAAAACAACAAAAAGCCTGAGTACATTCCAATAGAGGAACATGTTTGATTCCACACCGTCGTGGTCATCAAGCTTCTGGTGGTGTCTCATATCCATCAAAAGCACAGTTGATGTGCAAATAAAGTTTGCAGCCATGCAATGCGGACTCCCTGATGTGAGACAACAAAGATTAACAACATTTAAACATAAAGTACTATGTTTTTATAAGATTTCCAAGGAACAATCTTTAAAACAACAAAACGCCTGAGTACATTCCAATAGAGGAACATGTCTGATTCCACACCGTCGTGGTCATCAAGTTTCTGGTGGTGTCTCATATCCATAGAAAGCCCAGTTGATGTGCAAATAAAGATTGCAGCCTTTCAATGCGGACTCTCTACTGTGAGGCAACAAAGATTTACTACATTTAAAAACAAAGTACTATGTTCTAAAAAGAACTTCAAGGAACAATCTTTAAAACACCAGAAAGCTTGAGTACATACCAATAGAAGAACAACTTGTCTGATTCCACACCGTCGTGGTCATCAAGCAGCTGGTGGTGTGTCATATCCATCAAAAGTCCAGTTGAAGGGAAAATAAAGATTGCAGCCATGCAATGCAAACTTCCTGATGTGAGGCAACAAAGATTTACTACATTTAAAATCAAAATACTACATTCATATATGAACTTCAAGGAACAATCGTTAAAACACCAGAAAGCTTGAGTACATACCAATAGAAGAACAACTTGTCTGATTAAACACCGTCGTGGTCATAGAGCTGCTGATGGTGTGCATATCCACCAAAAGTCCAGTTGAAGGGAAAATAAAGATTGCAGCCATGCAATGCAAACTCCCTGATGTGAGGCAACAAAGATTACTACATTTAAAAACAATATACAACGTTCTTATATGAACTTCAAGGAACAAGCTTTAAAACACCAGAAATCCTGAGTACATACCAATAGAAGAACAACTTGTCTGATTCCAAACCGTCGTGGTCATCAAGCTGCTGGTGGTGTGTCATATCCATCAAAAGCCCAGTAGATATGCAAATAGAGATTGCAGCCATGAAATGCGAAATCCCTGATGAGAGGCAACAAAGATTTACTACATTTAAAAATAAAGTACTATGTTCTTATAAGAACTTCAACGAACAATCTTCAAAAACAAAAAAAAGCCTGAGTACATACCAATAGAAGAACAACTTGTCTGATTCCACACCGTCGTGGTCATCAATCCACTCGTGGTGTATCATATCCATCGAAAGCCCAGTTGATGTGCAAATAAAGATTGCAGCCATGCAATGCAAACTCCCTGATATGAGGCTACAAATATTTACTACATTTAAAAACAAAGTAATATGTTCTCATAAGAACTTCAAGGAACAATCTTTAAAACAACAAAAAGGCTGAGTACATACCAATAGAAGAACAACTTGTCCGATTCCACACCGTCGTGCTCATCAAGCTGCTGGTGGTGTGTCATATCCATCAAAAGCCCAGTTGATGTGCAAATAAAGATTGCAGCCATGCAATGCGGACTCCCTGATGTGAGACAACAAAGATTATGAACATTTAAACATAAAGTTCTATGTTTTTATAAGATTTTCAAGGAACAATCTTTAAAACAACAAAAAGCCAGAGTACATTCCAATAGAAGAACATGCCTGATTCCACACCGTCATGGTCATCAAGCTTCTGGTGGTGTCTCATATCCATTGAAAGCCCAGTTGATGTGCAAATAAATATTGCAGCCATGCAATGCGGACTCCCTGATGTGAGGCAACACAGATTTACTACATTTAAAAACAAAGTACTATGTTCTTAAAAGAACTTCAAGGAACAATCTTTAAAACACCAGAAAGCTTGAGTACATACCAATAGAAGAAAAACTTGTCTGATTCCACACCGTCGTGGTCATCAAGCTGCTGGTGGTGTGTCATATCCATCAAAAGTCCAGTTGAAGGGAAAATAAAGATTGCAGCCATGCAATGCAAACTCCCTGATGTGAGGCAACAAACATTTACTACATTTAAAAACAAAATACTACGTTCTTATATGAACTTCAAGGAACAATCTTTAAAACACCAGAAAGCCTGAGTACATACCAATAGAAGAACAACTTGTCCGATTGCACACCGTTCGGCTCATTGAGCTGGTTATGGTGTGCATATCCACCAAAAGCCCAGTTGAAGGGAAAATAAAGATTGCAGCCATGGAATGCGAACTCCCTTATGTGAGACAACAAAGATTTACTACATTTAAAAATAAAATACTATTTTCTTACATGAATTCCAAGGAACAATCTTTAAAACAACAAAAAGATTGAGTAAATACCAATAGAAGAACAACTTGTCTGATTCCACACCGTCATGGTCATCAAGCTGCTGGTGGTGTGTCATATCCATCAAAAGCACAGTTGATGTGCAAATAAAGTTTGCAGCCATGCAATGCGAACTCCCTGATGTGAGACAACAAAGATTTACAACATTTAAAAATAAAGTACTATGTTTATATAAGATTTTCAAGGAACAATCTTTAAAACAACAAAAAGCCTGAGTACATACCAATAGAAGAACAACTTGTTTGATTCCACACCGTCATGGTCATCAAGCTGCTGGTGGTGTGTCATATCAATCAAAAGCCCAGTTGATGTGCAAATAAAGACTGCAGCCATGCAATGCGAACTCTCTGATGTTAGACAACAAAGATTAACAACATTTAAACATAAAGTAATATGTTCTTATAAGATTTTCAAGGAACAATCTTTAAAACAACAATAAGCCTGAGAACATTCCAACAGAGGAACATGTCTGATTCCACACCGTCGTGGTCATCAAGCTTCTGGTGGTGTCTCATATCCATCTAAAGCACAGTAGATGTGCAAATAAAGTTTGCAGCCATGCAATGCGAACTCCTTGATGTGAGACAACAAAGATTTACTACATTTAAAAATAAAGTACTACGTTCTTATATCAACTTCAAGGAACAATCTTTAAAACACCAGAAACCTGAGTACATACCAATAGAACAACAACTTGTCCGATTCCACACCCTCGTGGTCATCAAGCTGCTGGTGGTGTGTCATATCCATCAAAAGCCCAGTTGATGTGCAAATAAAGATTGCAGCCATGCAATGCGGACTCCCTGATGTGAGACAACAAAGATTAACAACATTTAAACATAAAGTACTATGTTTTTATAAGATTTTCAAGGAACAATCTTTATAACAACAAAAAGCCTGAGTACATTACAATAGAGGAACATGTCTGATTCCACACCGTCATGGTCATCAAGCTTCTGGTGGTGTCTCATATCCATCGAAAGCCCAGTTGATGTGCAAATAAAGTTTGCATCCATGCAATGCGGACTCCCTGATGTGAGGCAACATGGATTTACTACATTTTAAAACAAAGTACTATGTTCTGATAAGAACTTCACGGAACAATCTTTAAAACAACAAAAAGCCTGAGTACATACCAATAGAAGAACAACTTGTCTGATTCCACACCGTCGTGGTCATCAAGCTGCTGGTGGTGTGTTATATCCATCAAGAGCACAGTTGATGTGCAAATAAAGGTTGCAGCCATGCAATGCGAACTCCCTGATGTGAGGCAACAAAGATTTACTACATTTAAAAACAAAATACTACGTTCTTATATGAAATTCAAGGGACAATCTTTAAAACACCAGAAAGCCTGAGTACATACCAATAGAAGAACAACTTGTTTGATTCCAAACTGTCGTGGGCATCAAGCTGCTGGTGGTGTACATATCCATCAAAAGCCCAGTTGATGTGCAAATAAAAATTGCAGCCATGCAATGCGGACTCCCTGGTGTGAAGGAAGAAAGACTTACTACAGTTAAAAACAAAATACTTTGTTACTTATATGAACTTCAAGGAACAATCTTTAAAACACCAGAAAGCCTGAATACATACCAATAGAAGAACAACTTGTTTTATGCCACTCCGTCATGGTCATCAAGCTGCTGGTGGTGTGTCATATCCATCAAAAGCCCAGTTGATGTGCAAATAAAGACTGCAGCCATGCAATGCGAACTCCCTGATGTGAGAAAACTAAGATTTACAACATTTAAAAATAAAGTACTATGTTTTTATTAGATTTTCAAGGAACAATCTTTAAAACAACAAAAAGCCTGAGTACATACCAATAGAAGAACAACTTGTTTGATTCCACACCGTCATGGTCATCAAGCTGCTGGTGGTGTGTCATAGCCATCAAAAGCCCAGTTGATGAGCAAATAAAGATTGCAGCCATGCAATGCAAACTCCCTGATGTGAGGCAACAAACATTTACTACATTTAAAAACAATATACTATGTTCTTATATGAACTTCAAGGAACAAGCTTTAAAACACCAGAAAGCCTGAGTACATACCAATAGAAGAACAACTTGTCTGATTAAACACCGTCGTGGTCATAGAGCTGCTGATGGTGTGCATATCCAACAAAAGTCCAGTTGAAGGGAAAATAAAGATTGCAGCCATGCAATGCAAACTCCGTGGTGTGAGGCAACAAAGATTTACTACATTTAAAAACAATATACAACGTTCTTATATGAACTTCAAGGAACAAGCTTTAAAACACCAGAAATCCTGAGTACATACCAATAGAAGAACAACTTGTCTGATTCCAAACCGTCGTGGTCATCAAGCTGCTGGTGGTGGGTCATATCCATCAAAAGCCCAGTTGATGTGCAAAAAAAAATTGCAGTCATGCAATGCGAACTCCCTTATGTGAGACAACAAAGATTTACTACATTTAAAAATAAAATACTATTTTCTTACATAAATTCCAAGGAACAACCTTTGAAACACCAAAGACACTGAGTACATACCAATAGAAGAACAACTTGTCTGATTCCACACCGTCGTGGTCAATAAGCTGCTGGTGGTGTGTCATATCCTTTAAAAGCCCAGTAGATATGCAAATAAAGATTGCAGCCATGCAAAGCGAACTCCCTGATGTGAGGCAACAAAGATTTACTACATTTAAAAATAAAGTACTATGTTCTTATAAGAACTTCAACGAACAATCTTCAAAAACAACAAAAAGCCTGAGTACATACCAATAGAAAAACAACTTGTCTGATTCCACACCATCGTGGTCATCAATCCACTCGTGGTGTATCATATCCATCGAAAGCCCAGTTGATGTGCAAATAAAGATTGCAGCCATGCAATGCAAACTCCCTGATGTGAGGCTACAAATATTTACTACATTTAAAAACAAAGTAATATGTTCTCATAAGAACTTCAAGGAACAATCTTTAAAACAACAAAAAGGCTGAGTACATACCAATAGAAGAACAACTTGCCTGATTCCACACCGACATGGTCATCAAGCTGCTGGTGGTGTGTCATATCCATGAAAAGTCCAGTTGAAGGGAAAATAAAGATTGCAGCCATGCAATGCAAACTCCCTGATGTGAGGCAACAAAGATTTACAACATTTAAAATCAAAATACTACTTTCATATATGAATTCAAGGAACAATCTTTAAAACACCAGAAACCTGAGTGCATACCAATAGAAGAACAACTTGTCCGATTCCACACCGTCGTGGTCATCAAGCTGCTGGTGGTGTGTAACATCGATCAAAAGCCCTGTTGATGTGCAAATAAAGATTTCAGCCATGCAATGCGGACTCCCTGATGTGAGACAACAAAGATTATCAACATTTAAACATAAAGTACTATGTTTTTATAAGATTTTCAAGGAAAAATCTTTAAAACAACAAAAAGCCTGAGTACATTCCAATAGAGGAACATGTCTGATTCCACACCGTCATGGTCATCAAGCTTCTGGTGGTGTCTCATATCCATCGAAAGCCCAGTTGATGTGCAAATAAATATTGCAGCCATGCAATGCGGACTCTCTGACGTGAGGCAACAAAGATTTACTACATTTAAAAACAAAGTACTATGTTCTTAAAAGAACTTCAAGGAACAATCTTTAAAACACCAGAAAATTTGAGTACATACCAATAGAAGAACAACTTGTCTGACTCCACACCGCCGTGGTCATCAAGCTGCTGGTGGTGTGTCATATCCATCAAAAGTCCAGTTGAAGGGAAAAAAAGATTGCAGCCATGCAATGCAAACTCCCTGATGTGAGGCAACAAAGATTTACTACATTTAAAATCAAAATACTACATTCATATATGAACTTCAAGGAACAATCGTTAAAACACCGGAAATCCTGAGTACATACCAATGGAAGAATAACTTGTCTGATTAAACACCGTCATGGTCATCGAGCTGCTGATGGTGTGCATATCCACCAAAAGTCCAGTTGAAGGGAAAATAAAGATTGCAGCCATGCAATGCAAACTAGCTGATGTGAGGCAACAAAGATTTACTACATTTAAAAACAATATACTACGTTCCTATATGAACTTCAAGGAACAAGGTTTAAAACACCAGAAAGCCTGAGTACATACCAATAGAAGAACAACTTGTCTGATTCCAAACCGTCGTGGTCATCAAGCTGCTGGTGGTGTGTCATATCCATCAAAAGCCCAGCTGATATGCAAATAAAGATTGCAGTCATTCAATGCGGACTCCCTGATGTAAGTGAACAAAGATTTACTTCATTTAAAAACAAAATACTACGTTCTTGTATGAACTTCAAGGAACAATCTTTAAAACAACAGAAAGCCTGAGTACATACCAATAGAAGAACAACTTGACTGATTCATCAAGCTGCTGGTGGTGTGTCATATATATCAAAAGGCCAGTTGAAGGGAAAATAAAGATTGCAGCCATGCAATGCAAACTCCCTGATGTGAGGCAACAAAGATTTACTACATTTAAAATCAAAATACTACATTCATATACGAACTTCAAGGAACAATCGTTAAAACACCAGAAAACCTGAGTACATACCAATAGAAGAATAACTCTTCTGATTAAACACCGTCATGGTCATCGAGCTGCTGATGGTGTTCATATCCACCAAAAGTCCAGTTGCAGGGAAAATAAAGATTGCAGCCATGCAATGCAAACTCCCTGATGTGAGGCAACAAAGATTTACTAAATTTAAAAACAATATACAACGTTCTTATATGAACTTCCAGGAACAAGCTTTAAAACCCCAGAAAGCCTGAGTACATACCAATAGAAGAACAACTTGTCTGATTCCAAACCGTCGTGGTCATCAAGCTGCTGGTGGTGTGTCATATCCATCAAAAGCCCAGTTGATGTGCAAATAAAGATTGCAGTCATGCAATGCGGACTCCCTGATGTGAGGGAACAAAGATTTACTACATTTAAAAACAAAATACTACGTTCTTATATGAACTTCAAGGAACAATCTTTAAAACACCAGAAAGCCTGAGTACATACCAATAGAAGAACAACTTGTCCGATTCCACACCGTCGGGCTCATTGTGCTGGTTATGGTGTTCATATCCACCAAAAGCCCAGTTGAAGAAAAAATAAAGATTGCAGCTATGGAATGCGAACTCCCTTATGTGAGACAACAAAGATTTACTACATTTAAAAATAAAATTCTATTTTTTTACATGAATTCCAAGGAACAACCTTTAAAACACCAAAGAGACTGAGTACATACGAATAGAAGAACAACTTGTCTTATTCCACAATGTCGTGGTCAATAAGCTGCTGGTGGTGTGTCATATCCTTCAAAAGCCCAGTAGATATGCAAATAAAGATTGCAGACATGCAATGCGAACTCTCTGATGTGAGGCAACAAAGATTTACTACATTTAAAAATAAAGTACTATGTTCTTATAAGAACTTCAACGAACAATCTTCAAAAACAACAAAAAGCCTGAGTACATACCAATAGAAGAACAACTTGTCTGATTCCACACCGTCGTGGTCATCAATCCACTCGTGGTGTATCATATCCATCGAAAGCCCAGTTGATGTGCAAATAAAGATTGCAGCCATGCAATGCAAACTCCCTGATGTGAGGCTACAAATATTTACTACATTTAAAAACAAAGTAATATGTTCTCATAAGAACTTCAAGGAACAATCTTTCAAACAACAAAAAGGCTGAGTACATACCAATAGAAGAACAACTTGTCTGATTCCACACCGTCATGGTCATCAAGCTGCTGGTGGTGTGTCATATCCACCAAAAGCCCAGTTGATGTGCAAATAAAGATTGCAGTCATGCAATGCGAACTCCCTGATGTGAGACAACAAAGATTTACATCATTTAAAAATAAAGTACTATGTTTTTACAAGATTTACAAGGAACAATCTTTAAAACAACAAAAAGCCTGAGTACATACCAATAGAAGAACAACTTGTTTGATTCCACACCGTCATGGTCATCAAGCTGCTGGTGGTGTGTCATATCCATCAAAAGCCCAGTTGATGTGCAAATAAAGATTGCAGGTATGCAATGCGAACTCCCTGATGTTAGACAACAAAGATTAACAACATTTAAACATAAAGTAATATGTTTTTATAAGATCTTCAAGGAACAATCTTTCAAACAACAAAAAGGCTGAGTACATACCAATAGAAGAACAACTTGTCTGATTCCACACTGTCGTTGTCATCAAGCTGCTGGTGGTGTGTCATATCCATCAAAAGCCCAGTTGATGTGCAAATAAAGATTGCAGCCATGCAATGCGGACTCCCTGATGTGAGACAACAAAGATTAACAACATTTAAACATAAAGTACTATGTTTTTATAATATTTTCAAGAAACAATCTTTATAACAACAAAAAGCCTGAGTACATTCCAATAGAGGAACATGTCTGATTCCACACCGTCATGGTCATCAAGCTTCTGGTGGTGTCTCATATCCATCGAAAGCCCAGTTGATGTGCAAATAAATAATGCAGCCATGCAATGCGGACTCCCTGATGTGAGGCAACAAAGATTTACTACATTTAAAAACAAAGAACTATGTTCTTAAAAGAACTTCAAGGAACAATCTATAAAACACCAGAAAGCTTGAGTACATACCAATAGAAGAACAACTTGTCTGATTCCACACCGTCGTGGTCATCAAGCTGCTGGTGGTGTGTCATATCCATCAAAAGTCCAGTTGAAGGGAAAATAAAGATTGCAGCCATACAATGCAAACTCCCTGATGTGAGGCAACAAAGATTTACTACATTTAAAATCAAAATACTACATTCATATATGAACTTCAAGGAACAATAGTTAAAACACCAGAAACCATGAGTACACAAAAAATAGAAGAATAACTTGTCTGATTAAACACCGTCATGGTCATCGAGCTGCTGATGGTGTGCATATCCACCAAAAGTCCAGTTGCAGGAAAAATAATTATTGCAGCCATGCAATGCAAACTCCCTGATGTGAGGCAACAAAGATTTACTACATTTAAAAACAATTTACAACGTTCTTATATGAACTTCCAGGAACAAGCTTTAAAACACCAGAAAGCTTGAGTACATACCAATAGAAGAACAACTTGTCTGATTCCACAACGTCTTGGTCATCAAGCTTCTGGTGGTGTGTCATATCCATCAAAAGTCCAGTTGAAGGGAAAATAAAGTTTGCAGCCATGCAATGCAAACTCCCTGATGTGAGGCAACAAAGATTTACTACATTTAAAAATAAAGTACTATGTTCTTATAAGAACTTCAACGAACAATCTTCAAAAACACCAAAAGCCTGAGTACATACCAATAGAAGAACAACTTGTCTGATTCCACACCGTCGTGGTCATCAATCCACTCGTGGTGTATCATATCCATCGAAAGCCCAGTTGATGTGCAAATATAGATTGCAGCCATGCAATGCAAACTCCCTGATGTGAAGCTACAAATATTTACTACATTTAAAAACAAAGTAATATGTTCTAATAAGAACTTCAAGGAACAATCTTTAAAACAACAAAAAGGCTGAGTACATACCAATAGGAGAACAACTTGTCTGATTCCACACCGTCATGGTAATCAAGCTGCTGGTGGTGTGTCATATCCATCAAAAGCCCAGTTGATGTGCAAATAAAGATTGCAGCCATGCAATGCGAACTCCCTGATGTGAGACAACAAAGATTTACAACATTTAAAAATAAAGTACTATGTTTTTATAAGATTTTCAAGGAACAATCTTTAAAACAACAAAAAGCCTGAGTACATACCAATAGAAGAACATCTTGTTTGATTCCACACCGTCATGGTCATCAAGCTGCTGGTGGTGTGTCATATCCACCAAAAGCCCAGTTGATGTGCAAATAAAGATTGCAGTCATGCAATGCGAACTCCCTGATGTGAGGCAACAAAGATTTACTACATTTAAAAACAAAGTACTATGTTCTTAAATGAACTTCAAGGAACAATCTATAAAACACCAGAAAGCTTGAGTACATACCAATAGAAGAACAACTTGTCTGATTCCACAACGTCGTGGTCATCAAGCTGCTGGTGGTGTGTCATATCCATCAAAAGTCCAGTTGAAGGGAAAATAAAGATTGCAGCCATGCAGTGCAAACTCCCTGATGTGAGGCAACAAAGATTTACTACATTTAAAATCAAAATACTACATTCATATATGAACTTCAAGGAACAATCGTTAAAACACCAGAAACCCTGAGTACATACCAATAGAAGAATAACTTGTCTGATTAAACACCGTCATGGTCATCGAGCTGCTGATGGTGTGCATATCCACCAAAAGTCCAGTTGCAGGGAAAATAAAGATTGCAGCCATGCAATGCAAACTCCCTGATTTGAGGCAACAAAGATTTACTACATTTAAAAACAATATACAACATTCTTATATGAACTTCCAGGAACAAGCTTTAAAACACCAGAAAGCCTGAGTACATACCAATAGAAGAACAACTTGTCCGATTCCACACCGTCGGGCTCATTGTGCTGGTTATGGTGTGCATATCCACCAAAAGCCCAGTTGAAGAAAAAATAAAGATTGCAGCCATGGATGCGAACTCCCTTATGTGAGACAACAAAGATTTACTACATTTAAAAATAAAATTCTATTTTTTTACATGAATTCCAAGGAACAACCTATAAAACACCAAAGAGACTGAGTACATACGAATAGAAGAACAACTTGTCTTATTCCACACCGTCGTGGTCAATAAGCTTCTGGTGGTGTGTCATATCCTTCAAAAGCCCAGTAGATATGCAAATAAAGATTGCAGCCATGCAATGCGAACTCTCTGATGTGAGGCAACAAAGATTTACTACATTTAAAAATAAAGTACTATGTTCTTATAAGAACTTCAACGAACAATCTTCAAAAACAACAAAAAGCCTGAGTACATACCAATAGAAGATCAACTTGTCTGATTCCACACCGTCGTGGTCATCAATCCACTCGTGGTGTATCATATCCATCGAAAGCCCAGTTGATGTGCAAATATAGATTGCAGCCATGCAATGCAAACTCCCTGATGTGAGGCTACTAATATTTACTACATTTAAAAACAAAGTAATATGTTCTCATAAGAACTTCAAGGAACAATCTTTAAAACAACAAAAAGGCTGAGTACATACCAATAGGAGAACAACTTGTCTGATTCCACACCGTCATGGTCATCAAGCTGCTGGTGGTGTGTCATATCCATCAAAAGCCCAGTTGATATGCAAATAAAGATTGCAGCCATACAATGCGGACTCCCTGATGTGAGGCAACAAAGATTTACTACATTTAAAAATAAAATACTACATTCTTATATAAACTTCAAGGAACAATCTTTAAAAAACCAGAAACCTGAGTACATACCAAAAGAAGAACAACTTCTCCGATTCCACACCGTCGTGGTGATCAAGCTGCTGGTGGTGTGTCATATCCATCAAAAGCCCAGTTGATGTGCAAATAAAGATTGCAGTCATGCAATGCGGACTCCCTGATTTGAGGGAACAAAGATTTACTACATTTAAAAACAAAATACTACGTTCTTATATGAACTTCAAGGAACAATCTTTAAAATACCAGAAAGCCTGAGTACATACCAATAGAAGAACAACTTGTCCCATTCCACACCGTCGGGCTCATTGAGCTGGTTATGGTGTGCATATCCACCAAAAGTCCAGTTGAAGGGAAAATAAAGATTGCAGCCATGGAATGCGAACTCCCTTATGTGAGACAACAAAGATTTACTACATTTAAAAATAAAATACTATTTTCTTACATGAATTCCAAGGAAAAATCTTTAAAATACCAGAAAGCCTGAGTACATACCAATAGAAGAACAAATTGTCTGATTCCACACCGTCGTTGTCAATAAGCTGCTGGTGGTGTGTCATATCCTTCAAAAGCCGAGTAGATATGCAAATAAATATTGCAGCCATGCAATGCGAAGTCCCTGATGTGAGGCAACAAAGATTTACTACATTTAAAAATAAAGTACTATGTTCTTATATCAACTTCAAGGAACAATCTTTAAAACACCAGAAACCCGAGTACATACCAATAGAAGAACAACTTGTCTGATTACACACCGTCGTGGTCATCAAGCTGCAGGTTGTGTGTCATATCCATCAAAAGTCCAGTTGAAGGGAAAATAAAGATTGCAGCCATGCAATGCAAACTCCCTGATGTGAGGCAACAAAGATTTACTACATTTAAAATCAAAATACTACGTTCATATATGAGGTTCAAGGAACAATCGTTAAAACACCAGAAATCCTGAGTACATACCAATAGAAGAACAACTTCTCTGATTAAACACCGTCGTGGTCATCAAGCTGCTGGTGGTGTGTCATATCCATCAAAAGCACAGTTGATGTGCAAATAAAGATTGCAGCCATGCAATGCGGACTTCCTGATGTGAGACAACAAAGATTAACAACATTTAAACATAAAGTACTATGTTTTTATAAGATTTTCAAGGAACAATCTTTAAAACAACAAAAAGCCTGAGTACATTCCAATAGAGGAACATGTCTGATTCCACACCGTCGTGGTCATCAAGCTTCTGGTGGTGTCTCATATCCATCGAAAGCCCAGATGATGTGCAAATAAATATTGCAGCCATGCAATGCGGACTCCCTGATGTGAGGCAACAAAGATTTACTACATTTAAAAACAATATAAAACGTTCTTATATGAACTTCCAGGAACAAGCTTTAAAACCCCAGAAAGCCTGAGTACATACCAATAGAAGAACAACTTGTCTGATTCCAAACCGTCGTGGTCATCAAGCTGCTGGTGGTGTGTCATATCCATCAAAAGCCCAGTTGATGTGCAAATAAAGATGGCAGTCATGCAATGCGGACTCCCTGATGTGAGGGAACAAAGATTTACTACATTTAAAAACAAAATACTACGTTCTTATATGAACTTCAAGGAACAATCTTTAAAACACCAGAAAGCCTGAGTACATACCAATAGAAGAACAACTTGTCCGATTCCACACCGTCGGGCTCATTGTGCTGGTTATGGTGTTCATATCCACCAAAAGCCCAGTTGAAGAAAAAATAAAGATTGCAGCTATGGAATGCGAACTCCCTTATGTGAGACAACAAAGATTTACTACATTTAAAAATAAAATTCTATTTTTTTACATGAATTCCAAGGAACAACCTTTAAAACACCAAAGAGACTGAGTACATACGAATAGAAGAACAACTTGTCTTATTCCACAATGTCGTGGTCAATAAGCTGCTGGTGGTGTGTCATATCCTTCAAAAGCCCAGTAGATATGCAAATAAAGATTGCAGACATGCAATGCGAACTCTCTGATGTGAGGCAACAAAGATTTAATACATTTAAAAATAAAGTACTATGTTCTTATAAGAACTTCAACGAACAATCTTCAAAAACAACAAAAAGCCTGAGTACATACCAATAGAAAAACAACTTGTCTGATTCCACACCGTCGTGGTCATCAATCCACTCGTGGTGTATCATATCCATCGAAAGCCCAGTTGATGTGCAAATAAAGATTGCAGCCATGCAATGCAAACTCCCTGATGTGAGGCTACAAATATTTACTACATTTAAAAACAAAGTAATATGTTCTCATAAGAACTTCAAGGAACAATCTTTCAAACAACAAAAAGGCTGAGTACATACCAATAGAAGAACAACTTGTCTGATTCCACACCGTCATGGTCATCAAGCTGCTGGTGGTGTGTCATATCCATCAAAAGCCCAGTTGATGTGCAAATAAAGATTGCAGTCATGCAATGCGAACTCCCTGATGTGAGACAACAAAGATTTACATCATTTAAGAATAAAGTACTATGTTTTTATAAGATTTTCAAGGAACAATGTTTAAAACAACAAAAAGCCTGAGTACATACCAATAGAAGGACAACTTGTTTGATTCCACACCGTCATGGTCATCAAGCTGCTGGTGGTGTGTCATATCCATCAAAAGCCCAGTTGATGTGCAAATAAAGATTGCAGGTATGCAATGCGAACTCCCTGATGTTAGACAACAAAGATTAACAACATTTAAACATAAAGTAATATGTTTTTATAAGATCTTCAAGGAACAATCTTTAAAACAACAAAAAGCCTGAGTACATTCCAATAGAGGAACATGTCTGATTCCACACCGTCGTGGTCATCAAGCTTCTGGTGGTGTCTCATATCCATCAAAAGCACAGTTGATGTGCAAATAAAGTTTGCAGCCATGCAATGCGAACTCCCTGATGTGAGACAACAAAGATTTACTACATTTAAAAATAAAGTACTACGTTCTTATATCAACTTCAAGAAACAATCTTTAAAACACCAGAAACCTGAGTACATACCAATAGAAGAACAACTTGTCCGATTCCACACTGTCGTGGTCATCAAGCTGCTGGTGGTGTGTCATATCCATCAAAAGCCCAGTTGATGTGCAAATAAAGATTGCAGCCATGCAATGCGGACTCCCTGATGTGAGACAACAAAGATTAACAACATTTAAACATAAAGTACTATGTTTTTATAAGATTTTCAAGAAACAATCTTTATAACAACAAAAAGCCTGGGTACATTCCAATAGAGGAACATGTCTGATTCCACACCGTCATGGTCATCAAGCTTCTGGTGGTGTCTCATATCCATCGAAAGCCCAGTTGATGTGCAAATAAATAATGCAGCCATGCAATGCGGACTCCCTGATGTGAGGCAACAAAGATTTACTACATTTAAAAACAAAGAACTATGTTCTTAAAAGAACTTCAAGGAACAATCTATAAAACACCAGAAAGCTTGAGTACATACCAATAGAAGAACAACTTGTCTGATTCCACACCGTCGTGGTCATCAAGCTGCTGGTGGTGTGTCATATCCATTTAAGTCCAGTTGAAGGGAAAATAAAGATTGCAGCCATACAATGCAAACTCCCTGATGTGAGGCAACAAAGATTTACTACATTTAAAATCAAAATACTACATTCATATACGAACTTCAAGGAACAATCGTTAAAACACCAGAAACCATGAGTACACAAAAAATAGAAGAATAACTTGTCTGATTAAACACCGTCATGGTCATCGAGCTGCTGATGGTGTGCATATCCACCAAAAGTCCAGTTGCAGGAAAAATAATTATTGCAGCCATGCAATGCAAACTCCCTGATGTGAGGCAACAAAGATTTACTACATTTAAAAACAATATACAACGTTCTTATATGAACTTCCAGGAACAAGCTTTAAAACACCAGAAAGCTTGAGTACATACCAATAGAAGAACAACTTGTCTGATTCCACAACGTCGTGGTCATCAAGCTTCTGGTGGTGTGTCATATCCATCAAAAGTCCAGTTGAAGGGAAAATAAAGTTTGCAGCCATGCAATGCAAACTCCCTGATGTGAGGCAACAAAGATTTACTACGTTTAAAAATAAAGTACTATGTTCTTATAAGAACTTCAACGAACAATCTTCAAAAACACCAAAAGCTTGAGTACATACCAATAGAAGAACAACTTGTCTGATTCCACACCGTCGTGGTCATCAATCCACTCGTGGTGTATCATATCCATTGAAAGCCCAGTTGATGTGCAAATATAGATTGCAGCCATGCAATGCAAACTCCCTGATGTGAAGCTACAAATATTTACTACATTTAAAAACAAAGTAATATGTTCTAATAAGAACTTCAAGGAACAATCTTTAAAACAACAAAAAGGCTGAGTACATACCAATAGAAGAACAACTTGTCTGATTCCACACCGTCATGGTAATCAAGCTGCTGGTGGTGTGTCATATCCATCAAAAGTCCAGTTGAAGGGAAAATAAAGATTGCAGCCATGCAATGCAAACACCCTGATGTGAGGCAACAAAGATTTACTACATTTAAAATCAAAATACTACATTCATATATGAACTTCAAGGAACAATCGTTAAAACACCAGAAACCCTGAGTACATACCAATAGAAGAATAACTTGTCTGATTAAACACCGTCATGGTCATCGAGCTGCTGATGGTGTGCATATCCACCAAAAGTCCAGTTGCAGGGAAAATAAAGATTGCAGCCATGCAATGCAAACTCCCTGATTTGAGGCAACAAAGATTTACTACATTTAAAAACAATATACAACATTCTTATATGAACTTCCAGGAACAAGCTTTAAAACACCAGAAAGCCTGAGTACATACCAATAGAAGAACAACTTGTCCGATTCCACACCGTCGGGCTCATTGTGCTGGTTATGGTGTGCATATCCACCAAAAGCCCAGTTGAAGAAAAAATAAAGATTGCAGCCATGGATGCGAACTCCCTTATGTGAGACAACAAAGATTTACTACATTTAAAAATAAAATTCTATTTTTTTACATGAATTCCAAGGAACAACCAATAAAACACCAAAGAGACTGAGTACATACGAATAGAAGAACAACTTGTCTTATTCCACACCGTCGTGGTCAATAAGCTTCTGGTGGTGTGTCATATCCTTCAAAAGCCCAGTAGATATGCAAATAAAGATTGCAGCCATGCAATGCGAACTCTCTGATGTGAGGCAACAAAGATTTACTACATTTAAAAATAAAGTACTATGTTCTTATAAGAACTTCAACGAACAATCTTCAAAAACAACAAAAAGCCTGAGTACATACCAATAGAAGATCAACTTGTCTGATTCCACACCGTCGTGGTCATCAATCCACTCGTGGTGTGTCATATCCATCGAAAGCCCAGTTGATGTGCAAATATAGATTGCAGCCATGCAATGCAAACTCCCTGATGTGAGGCTACTAATATTTACTACATTTAAAAACAAAGTAATATGTTCTCATAAGAACTTCAAGGAACAATCTTTAAAACAACAAAAAGGCTGAGTACATACCAATAGAAGAACAACTTGTCTGATTCCACACCGTCATGGTCATCAAGCTGCTGGTGGTGTGTCATATCCATCAAAAGCCCAGTTGATATGCAAATAAAGATTGCAGCCATACAATGCGGACTCCCTGATGTGAGGCAACAAAGATTTACTACATTTAAAAATAAAATACTACGTTCTTATATCAACTTCAAGGAACAATCTTTAAAAAACCAGAAACCTGAGTACATACCAAAAGAAGAACAACTTCTCCGATTCCACACCGTCGTGGTGATCAAGCTGCTGGTGGTGTGTCATATCCATCAAAAGCCCAGTTGATGTGCAAATAAAGATTGCAGTCATGCAATGCGGACTCCCTGATTTGAGGGAACAAAGATATACTACATTTAAAAACAAAATACTACGTTCTTATATGAACTTCAAGGAACAATCTTTAAAATACCAGAAAGCCTGAGTACATACCAATAGAAGAACAACTTGTCCGATTCCACACCGTCGGGCTCATTGAGCTGGTTATGGTGTGCATATCCACCAAAAGTCCAGTTGAAGGGAAAATAAAGATTGCAGCCATGGAATGCGAACTCCCTTATGTGAGACAACAAAGATTTACTACATTTAAAAATAAAATACTATTTTCTTACATGAATTCCAAGGAAAAATCTTTAAAATACCAGAAAGCCTGAGTACATACCAATAGAAGAACAAATTGTCTGATTCCACACCGTCGTTGTCAATAAGCTGCTGCTGGTGTGTCATATCCATCAAAAGCCGAGTAGATATGCAAATAAAGATTGCAGCCATGCAATGCGAACTCCCTGATGTGAGGCAACAAAAATTCACTACATTTAAAAATAAAGTACTATGTTCTTATATCAACTTCAAGGAACAATCTTTAAAACACCAGAAACCCGAGTACATACCAATAGAAGAACAACTTGTCTGATTACACACCGTCGTGGTCATCAAGCTGCTGGTTGTGTGTCATATCCATCAAAAGTCCAGTTGAAGGGAAAATAAAGATTGCAGCCATGCAATGCAAACTCCCTGATGTGAGGCAACAAAGATTTACTACATTTAAAATCAAAATACTACCTTCATATATGAAGTTCAAAGAACAATCGTTAAAACACCAGAAATCCTGAGTACATACCAATAGAAGAACAACTTCTCTGATTAAACACCGTCGTGGTCATCAAGCTGCTGATGGTGTGCATATCCACTAAAAGTCCAGTTGAAGGGAAAATAAAGATTGCAGCCATGCAATGCAAACTCCCTGATGTGAGGCAACAAAGATTTACTACATTTAAAATCAAAATACTACGTTCTTATATGAACTTCAAGGAACAATCTTTAAAACACCAGAAACCTGAGTACATACCAATAGAAGAACAACTTGTCTGATTCCACACCGTCGTGGTCATCAAGCTGCTGGTGGTGTGTCATATCCATCAAAAGCACAGTTGATGTGCAAATAAAGATTGCAGCCATGCAATGCGGACTCCCTGATGTGAGACAACAAAGATTAACAACATTTAAACATAAAGTACTATGTTTTTATAAGATTTTCAGGGAACAATCTTTAAAACAACAAAAAGCCTGAGTACATTCCAATAGAGGAACATGTCTGATTCCACACCGTCGTGGTCATCAAGCTTCTGGTGGTGTCTCATATCCATCGAAAGCCCAGATGATGTGCAAATAAATATTGCAGCCATGCAATGCGGACTCCCTGATGTGAGGCAACAAAGATTTACTACATTTAAAAACAAAGTACTATGTTCTTAAAAGAACTTCAACGAACAATCTTTAAAACACCAGAAAGCCTGAGTACATACCAATAGAAGAACAACTTGTCCGATTCCACACCGTCGGGCTCATTGAGCTGGTTATGGTGTGCATATCCACCAAAAGCCCAGTTGAAGGGAAAATAAAGATTGCAGAAATGGAATGCGAACTCCATTATGTGAGACAACAAAGATTTACTACATTTAAAAATAAAATACTATTTTCTTACATGAATTCCAAGGAACAACCTTTGAAACTCCAAAGAGACTGAGTACATACCAATAGAAGAACAACTTGTCTGATTCCACACCGTCGTGGTCAATGAGCTGCTGGTGGTGTGTCATATCCTTCAAAAGCCCAGTAGATATGCAAATAAAGATTGCAGCCATGCAATGCGAACTCCCTGATGTGAGGCAACAAAGATTTACTACATTTAAAAATAAAGTACTATGATCTTATAAGAACTTCAACGAACAATCTTCAAAACAACAAAAAGCCTGAGTACATACCAATAGAAGAACAACTTCTCTGATTCCACACCATCGTGGTCATCAATCCTCTCGTGGTGTATCATATCCATCGAAAGTCCAGTTGACGTGCAAATAAAGATTGCAGCGATGCAATGCAAACTCCCTGATGTGAGGCAACAAATATTTACTACATTTAAAAACAAAGTAATATGTTATTATAAGTACTTCAAGGAACAATCTTTAAAACAACAAAAAGGCTGAGTACATACCAATAAAAGAACAACTTGTCTGATTCCACACTGTCATGGTCATCAGTCTGCTGGTGGTGTGTCATATCCGTCAAAAGCCCAGTTGATGTGCAAATAAAGATTGCAGCCATGCAATGCGGACTCCCTGATGTGAGGCAACAAAGATTTACTACATTTAAAAATAAAATACTACGTTCTTATATCAACTACAAGGAACAATTTTTAAAACACCTGAAACCTGAGTACATACCAATAGGAGAACAACTTGTCTGATTCCACACCGTCGTGGTCATCAAGCTGCTGGTGGTGTGTCATATCCATCAAAAGCCCAGTTGATGTGCAAATAAAGATTGCAGCCATGCAATGCGGACTCACTGATGTGAGGCAACAAAGATTTACTACATTTAAAAATATTATACTACGTTCTTATATCAACTTCAAGGAACAATCTTTAAAACACCAGAAACCTGAGTACATACCAATAGAAGAACAACTTGTCTGATTCCACACCGTCGTGGTCATCAAGCTGCTGGTGGTGTGTCATATCCATCAAAAGCCCAGTTGATGTGCAAAAAAAATATTGCAGCCATGAAATGCGGACTCCCTGATGTGAGGCAACAAAGATTTACTACATTTAAAAACAAAGTACTATGTTCTTAAAGGAACTTCAAGGAACAATCTTTAAAACACCAGAAAGCTTGAGTACATACCAATAGAAGAACAACTTCTCTGATTCCACACCGTCGTGGTCATCAAGCTGCTGGTGGTGTGTCATATCCATCAATAGCCCAGTTGATGTGCAAATAAACATTGCAGCCATGCAATGCAAACTCCCTGATGTGAGGCAACAAATGTTTACGACATTTAAAAACAAAATACTACATTCATATATGAACTTCAAGGAACAATCGTTAAAACACCAGAAAACCTGAGTACATACCAATAGAAGAACAACTTGTCTGATTAAACACCGTTGTGGTCATCGAGCTGCTGATGGTGCACATATCCACCAAAAGTCTAGTTGAAGGGAAAATAAAGATTGCAGCCATGCAATGCGAACGCCCTGATGTGTTGCAGCAAAGATTTACTACATTTCAAAATAAAGTGCTTTGTTCTTATGATAACTTAAAGGAACAATCTTTAAAACAACACATAGCCTGAGTACATACCTATAGAAGAACATGTCTGATTCCACACCGTCGTGGTCATGAAGCTTCTGGTGGTGCGTCATATCCATCAAAAGCCCAGTTGATGTGCAAATAAAGATTGCAGCCATGCAATGGGGAATCCCTGATGTGAGGCAACTAAGATTTATTACATTTAAAAACAAAGTACTATGTTCTTATAAGAACTTCAAGGAACAATGTTTATAACAACAAAAAGCCTGAGTACATACCAATAGAAGAACAACTTGCCTGATTCCACACCGTCAGGCTCATCAAGCTGCTGATGCTGTGCATATCCACCAAAAGCCCAGTTGAAGGGAAAATAAAGATTGCAGCCATGCAATGCGAACTCCCTGATGTGAGGCAACAAATATTTACTACATTAAAAAATAAAGGAATATATTCTTATAAGAACTTCAGGAACAATCTTTAAAACAACATAAAGCCTGAGTACATACCAATAGACGAACAACTTGTTTGATTCCACACGGTCATGGTCATCAAGATGCTGGTGGTGTGTTATATCCATCAAAAGCCCAGTTGATATGCAAATAAAGATTGCAGCCATGCAATGCGAACTCCCTGATGTGAGACAACAAAGATTTATAACATTTAAAAATAAAGTACTATGTTTTTATAAGATTTTCAAGGAACAACCTTTAAAACAACAAAAAGCCTGAGTACATACCAATAGAAGAACAACTTGTTTGATTCCACACCGTCATGGTCATCAAGCTGCTGGTGGTGTGTCATATCCATCAAAAGCCCAGTTGATGTGCAAAAAAAGATTGCAGCCATGCAATGCGGACTCCCTGATGTGAGGCAACAAAGATTTACTACATTTAAAAACAAAGTACTATGTTCTTAATGGAACTTCAAGGAACAATCTTTAAAACACCAGAAAGCTTGAGTACATACCAATAGAAAAACAACTTCTCTGATTCCACAATGTTGTGGTCATCAAGCTGCTGGTGGTGTGTCATATCCATCAATAGCCCAGTTGATGTGCAAATAAATATTGCAGCCATGCAAAGCAAACTCCCTGATGTGAGGCAACAAATGTTTACTACATTTAAAAACAAAATACTACATTCATATATGAACTTCAAGGAACAATCGTTAAAACACCAGAAAACCTGAGTACATACCAATAGAAGAACAACTTGTCTGATTAAACACCGTTGTGGTCATCGAGCTGCTGATGGTGCGCATATCCACCAAAAGTCCAGTTGAAGGGAAAATAAAGATTGCAGCCATGCAATGCAAACTCCCTGATGTGATTCAACAAATATTTACTACATTTGAAAACAAAATAATATGTTCTTATAGGAACTTCAAGGAACAATCTTTAAAACAACAAAAAGGCAGAGTACATACGAATAGAAGAACAACTTGTCTGATTCCACACCATCATGGTCATCAAGCTGCTGGTGGTGTGTCATATCCGTCAAAAGCCCAGTTGATGTGCAAATAAAGATTGCAGCCATGCAACGCTGACTCCCTGATGTGAGGCAACAAAGATTTACTACATTTAAAAATAAAATACTACATTCTTATAATAAAATCAAGGAACAATCTTTAAAACACCAGGAAGCTGAGTACATACAAATAGAAAGACAGCTTGTCTGATTCCACACCGTCGTGGTCATCAAGCTGCTGGTGGTGTGTCACATCCATCAAAAGCCCAGTTGATGTGCAAATAAAGATTGCATTCATACAATGCAAACTCCCTGATATGAGGCAACAAATGTTTACTACATTTAAAAATAAAGTACTATGTTCTTATAAGAACTTCTAGGAACAATCTTTATAACAACAAAAAGCCTGAGTACATACCAATAGAAGAACAACATGTCTGATTCCACACAGTCGTGGTCGTCAAGTTTCTGGTGGTGTGTCATATCCATCGAAAGCCCAGTTGATGTACAAATAAAGATTGCAGCCATGCAATGCGGACTCCCTGATGTGAGGCAACAAAGATTTACTACATTTAAAAATAAAATACTACCATCTTATATCAACTTCAAGGAACAATCTTTAAAACACCAGAAACCTGAGTACATACCAATAGAAGAACAACTTGTCTGATTCCACACCGTCGTGGTCATCATGCTGCTGGTGGTGTGTCATATCCATCAAAAGCCCAGTTGATGGACAAATAAAGATTGCAAACATGCAATGCGAACTCTCTACTGTAAGGCATCGAAGATTTACTTCCTTTAAAAATAACATAATACTTTCTTATGTGAACTTCAAAGAAGAATCTTTAAAACACTATAAAGCCTGAGTAAATACCAATAGAAGAACAACTTATCTGATTCCACACCGCCGTGGTCATCGAGTTGCTGATGGTGTGCTTATCCACCAGAAGCCTAGTTGAAGGGAAAATAAAGATTGGAGCCATGCAATGCGAACCCCCTGATGTAAGGCAACAAAGATTTACTACATTTAAAAACAAAGTGCTATGTTCTTATAAGAACTTCAAGGAACAATCTTTAAAACAACAAAAAGCCTGAGTACACACCAATAGAAGAACAACTTGTCTGATTCCACACTGTCGTGGTCAACATGCTGCTGGTGGTTCGTCATATCTATCAAAAGCCCAGTTGATGTGCAAATAAAGATTGCAGCCATGCAATGTGGACTCCCTGATGTGAGGCAACTAAGATTTACTACATTTAAAAATAAAGTTCTATGTTCTTATAAGAACTTCAATGAACAATCTTCAAAACAACAAAAAGCCTGAGTACATACCAATAGAAGAACAACTTGTCTGATTCGACACCGTCGTGGTCATCAATCCACTCGTGGTGTATCATATCCATCGAAAGCCCAGTTGATGTGCAACTAAAGATTGCAGCCATGCAATGCAAACTCCCTGATGTGAGTCAACAAATATTTACTACATTTAAAAACAAAGTAATATGTTCTTATAAGTACTTCAAGGAACAATCTTTAAAACAACAAAAAGCCTGAGTACATACCAATAGAAGAACAACTTGTCTGATTCCACACCGTCATGGTCATCAATCTGCTGGTGGTGTGTCATATCCATCAAAAGCCCAGTTGATATGCAAATAAAGATTGCAGCCATACAATGCGGACTCCCTGATGTGAGGCAACAAAGATGTACTGCATTTAAAAATAAAATACTACGTTCTTATATCAACTTCAAGGAACAATCTTTAAAAAACCAGAAACCTGAGTACATACCAAAAGAAGAAAAACTTCTCCGATTCCACACCGTCGTGGTGATCAAGCTGCTGGTGGTGTGTCATATCCATCAAAAGCCCAGTTGATGTGCAAATAAAGATTGCAGTCATGCAATGCGGACTCCCTGATTTGAGGGAACAAAGATATACTACATTTAAAAACAAAATACTACGTTCTTATATGAACTTCAAGGAACAATCTTTAAAATACCAGAAAGCCTGAGTACATACCAATAGAAGAACAACTTGTCCCATTCCACACCGTCGGGCTCATTGAGCTGGTTATGGTGTGCATATCCACCAAAAGTCCAGTTGAAGGGAAAATAAAGATTGCAGCCATGGAATGCGAACTCCCTTATGTGAGACAACAAAGATTTACTACATTTAAAAATAAAATATTATTTTCTTACATGAATTCCAAGGAAAAATCTTTAAAATACCAGAAAGCCTGAGTACATACCAATAGAAGAACAAATTGTCTGATTCCACACCGTCGTTGTCAATAAGCTGCTGGTGGTGTGTCATATCCTTCAAAAGCCGAGTAGATATGCAAATAAAGATTGCAGCCATGCAATGCGAACTCCCTGATGTGAGGCAACAAAGAATTACTACTTTTAAAAATAAAGTACTATGTTCTTATATCAACTTCAAGGAACAATCTTTAAAACACCAGAAACCCGAGTACATACCAATAGAAGAACAACTTGTCTGATTACACACCGTCGTGGTCATCAAGCTGCTGGTTGTGTGTCATATCCATCAAAAGTCCAGTTGAAGGGAAAATAAAGATTGCAGCCATGCAATGCAAACTCCCTGATGTGAGGCAACAAAGATTTACTACATTTAAAATCAAAATACTACGTTCATATATGAAGTTCAAGGAACAATCGTTAAAACACCAGAAATCCTGAGTACATACCAATAGAAGAACAACTTCTCTGATTAAACACCGTCGTGGTCATCAAGCTGCTGATGGTGTGCATATCCACCAAAAGTCCAGTTGAAGGGAAAATAAAGATTGCAGCCATGCAATGCAAACTCCCTGATGTGAGGCAACAAAGATTTACTACATTTAAAATCAAAATACTACGTTCTTATATGAACTTCAAGGAACAATCTTTACAACACCAGAAAGCCTGAGTAAATAGCAATAGAAGAACAACTTGTCTGATTCCACACCGTCGTGGTCATCAAGCTTCTGGTGGTGCGTCATATCCATCAAAAGCCCAGTTGATGTGCAAATAAAGATTGCAGCCATGCAATGGGGAATCCCTGATGTGAGGCAACTAAGATTTATTACATTTAAAAACAAAGTACTATGTTCTTATAAGAACTTCAAGGAACAATGTTTATAACAACAAAAAGCCTGAGTACATACCAATAGAAGAACAACTTGCCTGATTCCACACCGTCAGGCTCATCAAGCTGCTGATGCTGTGCATATCCACCAAAAGCCCAGTTGAAGGGAAAATAAAGATTGCAGCCATGCAATGCGAACTCCCTGATGTGAGGCAACAAATATTTACTACATTAAAAAATAAAGGAATATATTCTTATAAGAACTTCAGGAACAATCTTTAAAACAACATAAAGCCTGAGTACATACCAATAGACGAACAACTTGTTTGATTCCACACCGTCATGGTCATCAAGCTGCTGGTGGTGTGTTATATCCATCAAAAGCCCAGTTGATATGCAAATAAAGATTGCAGCCATGCAATGCGAACTCCCTGATGTGAGACAACAAAGATTTATAACATTTAAAAATAAAGTACTATGTTTTTATAAGATTTTCAAGGAACAACCTTTAAAACAACAAAAAGCCTGAGTACATACCAATAGAAGAACAACTTGTTTGATTCCACACCGTCATGGTCATTAAGCTGCTGGTGGTGTGTCATATCCATCAAAAGCCCAGTTGATGTGCAAAAAAAGATTGCAGCCATGCAATGCGGACTCCCTGATGAGAGGCAACAAAGATTTACTACATTTAAAAACAAAGTACTATGTTCTTAATGGAACTTCAAGGAACAATCTTTAAAACACCAGAAAGCTTGAGTACATACCAATAGAAAAACAACTTCTCTGATTCCACACCGTTGTGGTCATCAAGCTGCTGGTGGTGTGTCATATCCATCAATAGCCCAGTTGATGTGCAAATAAATATTGCAGCCATGCAAAGCAAACTCCCTGATGTGAGGCAACAAATGTTTACTACATTTAAAAACAAAATACTACATTCATATATGAACTTCAAGGAACAATCGTTAAAACACCAGAAAACCTGAGTACATACCAATAGAAGAACAACTTGTCTGATTAAACACCGTTGTGGTCATCGAGCTGCTGATGGTGCGCATATCCACCAAAAGTCCAGTTGAAGGGAAAATAAAGATTGCAGCCATGCTATGCAAACTCCCTGATGTGAGGCACAAAGATTTACTACATTTAAAAACAATATACAACGTTCTTATATGAACTTCAAGGAACAAGCTTTAAAACACCAGAAAGCATGAGTACATACCAATAGAAGAACAACTTGTCTTATTCCAAACCTTCGTGGTCATCAAGCTGCTGGTGGTGTGTCATATCCATCAAAAGCCCAGTTGATGTGCAAATAAATATTGCAGTCATGCAATGCGGACTCCCTGATGTGAGGCAACTAAGATTTACTACATTTAAAAATAAAGTACTATGTTCTTATAAGAACTTCAACGAACAATCTTCAAAACAACAAAAAGCCTGAGTACATACCAATAGAAGAACAACTTGTCTGATTCCACACCGTCGTGGTCATCAATCCACTCGTGGTGTATCATATCCATCGAAAGCCCAGTTGATGTGCAAATAAAGATTGCAGCCATGCAATGCAAACTCCCTGATGTGATTCAACAAATATTTACTACATTTGAAAACAAAATAATATGTTCTTATAAGAACTTCAAGGAACAATCTTTAAAACAACAAAAAGGCTGAGTACATACGAATAGAAGAACAACTTGTCTGATTCCACACCATCATAGTCATCAAGCTGCTGGTGGTGTGTCATATCCGTCAAAAGCCCAGTTGATGTGCAAATAAAGATTGCAGCCATGCAACGCTGACTCCCTGATGTGAGGCAACAAAGATTTACTACATTTAAAAATAAAAGACTACATTCTTATAATAAATTCAAGGAACAATCTTTAACACACCAGGAAGCTGAGTACATACAAATAGAAAGACAGCTTGTCTGATTCCACACCGTCGTGGTCATCAAGCTGCTGGTGGTGTGTCACATCCATCAAAAGCCCAGTTGATGTGCAAATAAAGATTGCATTCATACAATGCAAACTCCCTGATGTGAGGCAACAAATGTTTACTACATTTAAAAATAAAGTACTATGTTCTTATAAGAACTTCAAGGAACAATCTTTATAACAACAAAAAGCCTGAGTACATACCAATAGAAGAACAACATGTCTGATTCCACACAGTCGTGGTCGTCAAGTTTCTGGTGGTGTGTCATATCCATCGAAAGCCCAGTTGATGTACAAATAAAGATTGCAGCCATGCAATGCGGACTCCCTGATGTGAGGCAACAAAGATTTACTACATTTAAAAATAAAATACTACCATCTTATATCAACTTCAAGGAACAATCTTTAAAACACCAGAAACCTGAGTACATACCAATAGAAGAACAACTTGTCTGATTCCACACCGTCGTGGTCATCATGCTGCTGGTGGTGTGTCATATCCATCAAAAGCCCAGTTGATGGACAAATAAAGATTGCAAACATGCAATGCGAACTCTCTACTGTAAGGCATCGAAGATTTACTTCCTTTAAAAATAACATAATACTTTCTTATGTGAACTTCAAAGAAGAATCTTTAAAACACTATAAAGCCTGAGTAAATACCAATAGAAGAACAACTTATCTGATTCCACACCGCCGTGGTCATCGAGTTGCTGATGGTGTGCTTATCCACCAGAAGCCTAGTTGAAGGGAAAATAAAGATTGGAGCCATGCAATGCGAACCCCCTGATGTAAGGCAACAAAGATTTACTACATTTAAAAACAAAGTGCTATGTTCTTATAAGAACTTCAAGGAACAATCTTTAAAACAACAAAAAGCCTGAGTACACACCAATAGAAGAACAACTTGTCTGATTCCACACTGTCGTGGTCAACATGCTGCTGGTGGTTCGTCATATCTATCAAAAGCCCAGTTGATGTGCAAATAAAGATTGCAGCCATGCAATGCAAACTCCCTGATGTGAGTCAACAAATATTTACTACATTTAAAAACAAAGTAATATGTTCTTATAAGTACTTCAAGGAACAATCTTTAAAACAACAAAAAGCCTGAGTACATACCAATAGAAGAACAACTTGTCTGATTCCACACCGTCATGGTCATCAATCTGCTGGTGGTGTGTCATATCCATCAAAAGCCCAGTTGATATGCAAACAAAGATTGCAGCCATACAATGCGGACTCCCTGATGTGAGGCAACAAAGATTTACTACATTTAAAAATAAAATACTACGTTCTTATATCAACTTCAAGGAACAATCTTTAAAAAACCAGAAACCTGAGTACATACCAAAAGAAGAACAACTTCTCCGATTCCACACCGTCGTGGTGATCAAGCTGCTGGTGGTGTGTCATATCCATCAAAAGCCCAGTTGATGTGCAAATAAAGATTGCAGTCATGCAATGCGGACTCCCTGATTTGAGGGAACAAAGATATACTACATTTAAAAACAAAAAAATACGTTCTTATATGAACTTCAAGGAACAATCTTTAAAATACCAGAAAGCCTGAGTACATACCAATAGAAGAACATCTTGTCCGATTCCACACCGTCGGGCTCATTGAGCTGGTTATGGTGTGTATATCCACCAAAAGTCCAGTTGAAGGGAAAATAAAGATTGCAGCCATGGAATGCGAACTCCCTTATGTGAGACAACAAAGATTTACTACATTTAAAAATAAAATACTATTTTCTTACATGAATTCCAAGGAAAAATCTTTAAAATACCAGAAAGCCTGAGTACATACCAATAGAAGAACAAATTGTCTGATTCCACACCGTCGTTGTCAATAAGCTGCTGGTGGTGTGTCATATCCTTCAAAAGCCGAGTAGATATGCAAATAAAGATTGCAGCCATGCAATGCGAACTCCCTGATGTGAGGCAACAAAGAATTACTACATTTAAAAATAAAGTACTATGTTCTTATATCAACTTCAAGGAACAATCTTTAAAACACCAGAAACCCGAGTACATACCAATAGAAGAACAACTTGTCTGATTACACACCGTCGTGGTCATCAAGCTGCTGGTTGTGTGTCATATCCATCAAAAGTCCAGTTGAAGGGAAAATAAAGATTGCAGCCATGCAATGCAAACTCCCTGATGTGAGGCAACAAAGATTTACTACATTTAAAATCAAAATACTACGTTCATATATGAAGTTCAAGGAACAATCGTTAAAACACCAGAAATCCTGAGTACATACCAATAGAAGAACATCTTCTCTGATTAAACACCGTCGTGGTCATCAAGCTGCTGTTGGTGTGCATATCCACCAAAAGTCCAGTTGAAGGGAAAATAAAGATTGCAGCCATGCAATGCAATCTCCCTGATGTGAGGCAACAAAGATTTACTACATTTAAAATCAAAATACTACGTTCTTATATGAACTTCAAGGAACAATCTTTAAAACACCAGAAACCTGAGTACATACCAATAGAAGAACAACTTGTCTGATTCCACACCGTCGTGGTCATCAAGCTGCTGGTGGTGTGTCATATCCATCAAAAGCACAGTTGATGTGCAAATAAAGATTGCAGCCATGCAATGCGGACTCCCTGATGTGAGACAACAAAGATTAACAACATTTAAACATAAAGTACTATGTTTTTATAAGATTTTCAAGGAACAATCTTTAAAACAACAAAAAGCCTGAGTACATTCCAATAGAGGAACATGTCTGATTCCACACCGTCGTGGTCATCAAGCTTCTGGTGGTGTCTCATATCCATCAAAAGCCCAGATGATGTGCAAATAAATATTGCAGCCATGCAATGCGGACTCCCTGATGTGAGGCAACAAAGATTTACTACATTTAAAAACAAAGTACTATGTTCTTAAAAGAACTTCAACGAACAATCTTTAAAACACCAGAAAGCCTGAGTACATACAAATAGAAGAACAACTTGTCCGATTCCACACCGTCGGGCTCATTGAGCTGGTTATGGTGTGCATATCCACCAAAAGCCCAGTTGAAGGGAAAATAAAGATTGCAGATATGGAATGCGAACTCCATTATGTGAGACAACAAAGATTTACTACATTTAAAAATAAAATACTATTTTCTTACATGAATTCCAAGGAACAACCTTTAAAACACCAAAGATACTGAGTACGTACCAATAGAAGAACAACTTGTCTGATTCCACACCGTCGTGGCCAATAAGTTGCTGGTGGTGTGTCATATCCCTCAAAAGCCCAGTAGATATGCAAATAATGATTTCAGCCATGCAATGCGAACTAACTGATGTGAGGCAACAAAGATTTACTACATTTAAAAATAAAGTACTATGTTCTTATAAGAACTTCAACGAACAATCTTCAAAACAACAAAAAGCCTGAGTACATACCAATAGAAAAACAACTTGTCTGATTCCACACCGTCGTGGTCATCAATCCACTCGTGGTGTATCATATCCATCGAAAGCCCAGTTGATGTGCAAATAAAGATTGCAGCCATGCAATGCAAACTCCCTGATGTGAGGCAACAAATATTTACTACATTTAAAAACAAAGTAATATGTTCTTATAATAACTTCAAGGAACAATCTTTAAAACAATATAAAGGCTGAGTACATACCAATAAAAGAACAACTAGTCTGATTCCACACTGTCATGGTCATCAGTCTGCTGGTGGTGTGTCATATCCATCAAAAGCCCAGTTGATGTGCAAATAAAGATTGCAGCCATGCAATGCGGACTCCCTGATGTGAGGCAACAAAGATTTACTACATTTAAAAATAAAATACTACGTTCTTATATCAACTACAAGGAACAATTTTTAAAACACCAGAAACCTGAGTACATACCAATAGGAGAACAACTTGTCTGATTCCACACCGTCGTGGTCATCAAGCTGCTGGTGGTGTGTCATATCCATCAAAAGCCCAGTTGATGTGCAAATAAAGATTGCAGCCATGCAATGCGGACTCCCTGATGTGAGAAAACAAAGATTAACAACATTTTAACATAAAGTACTATGTTATTATAAGATTTTTTCTTAAAAGAACTTCAAGGAACATTCTATAAAACACCAGAAACTTGAGTACATACCAATAGAAGAACAACATGTCTGATTCCACACCGTCGTGGTCATCAAGCTGCTGGTGGTGTGTCATATCCATCGAAAGCCCAGTTGATGGAATGCGAACTCCCTTATGTGAGACAACAAAGATTTACTACATTTAAAAATAAAATACTATTTTCTTACATGAATTCCAAGGAACAACCTTTAAAACACCAAAGATACTGAGTACATACCAATAGAAGAACAAGTTGTCTGATTCCACACCGTCGTGGCCAATAAGTTGCTGGTGGTGTGTCATATCCCTCAAAAGCCCAGTAGATATGCAAATAATGATTTCAGCCATGCAATGCGAACTCCCTGATGTGAGGCAACAAAGATTTACTACATTTAAAAATAAAGTACTATGTTCTTATAAGAACTTCAACGAACAATCTTCAAAACAACAAAAAGCCTGAGTACATACCAATAGAAGAACAACTTGTCTGATTCCACACCGTCGTGGTCATCAATCCACTCGTGGTGTATCATATCCATCGAAAGCCCAGTTGATGTGCAAATAAAGATTGCAGCCATGCAATGCAAACTCCCTGATGTGAGGCAACAAATATTTACTACATTTAAAAACAAAGTAATATGTTCTTATAATAACTTCAAGGAACAATCTTTAAAACAACAAAAAGGCTGATTACATACCAATAGAAGAACAACTTGTCTGATTCCACACCGTCATGGTCATCAAGCTGCTGGTGGTGTGTCATATCCATCAAAAGCCCAGTTGATGTGCAAATAAAGATTGCAGCCATGCAATGCGGACTCACTGATGTGAGGCAACAAAGATTTACTACATTTAAAAATATTATACTACGTTCTTATATCAACTTCAAGGAACAATCTTTAAAACACCAGAAACCTGAGTACATACCAATAGAAGAACAACTTGTCTGATTCCACACCGTCGTGGTCATCAAGCTGCTGGTGGTGTGTCATATCCATCAAAAGCCCAGTTGATGTGCAAAAAAAATATTGCAGCCATGAAATGCGGACTCCCTGATGTGAGGCAACAAAGATTTACTACATTTAAAAACAAAGTACTATGTTCTTAAAGGAACTTCAAGGAACAATCTTTAAAACACCAGAAAGCTTGAGTACATACCAATAGAAGAACAACTTCTCTGATTCCACACCGTCGTGGTCATCAAGCTGCTGGTGGTGTGTCATATCCATCAATAGCCCAGTTGATGTGCAAATAAACATTGCAGCCATGCAATGCAAACTCCCTGATGTGAGGCAACAAATGTTTACGACATTTAAAAACAAAATACTACATTCATATATGAACTTCAAGGGACAATCGTTAAAACACCAGAAAACCTGAGTACATACCAATAGAAGAACAACTTGTCTGATTAAACACCGTTGTGGTCATCGAGCTGCTGATGGTGCACATATCCACCAAAAGTCCAGTTGAAGGGAAAATAAAGATTGCAGCCATGCAATGCGAACGCCCTGATGTGTTGCAGCAAAGATATACTACAATTCAAAATAAAGTGCTTTGTTCTTATGATAACTTAAAGGAACAATCTTTAAAACAACACATAGCCTGAGTACATACCTATAGAAGAACATGTCTGATTCCACACCGTCGTGGTCATGAAGCTTCTGGTGGTGCGTCATATCCATCAAAAGCCCAGTTGATGTGCAAATAAAGATTGCAGCCATGCAATGGGGAATCCCTGATGTGAGGCAACTAAGATTTATTACATTTAAAAACAAAGTACTATGTTCTTATAAGAACTTCAAGGAACAATGTTTATAACAACAAAAAGCCTGAGTACATACCAATAGAAGAACAACTTGCCTGATTCCACACCGTCAGGCTCATCAAGCTGCTGATGCTGTGCATATCCACCAAAAGCCCAGTTGAAGGGAAAATAAAGATTGCAGCCATGCAATGCGAACTCCCTGATGTGAGGCAACAAATATTTACGACATTAAAAAATAAAGGAATATATTCTTATAAGAACTTCAGGAACAATCTTTAAAACAACATAAAGCCTGAGTACATACCAATAGACGAACAACTTGTTTGATTCCACACCGTCATGGTCATCAAGCTGCTGGTGGTGTGTTATATCCATCAAAAGCCCAGTTGATGTGCAAATAAAGATTGCAGCCATGCAATGCGAACTCCCTGATGTGAGACAACAAAGATTTATAACATTTAAAAATAAAGTACTATGTTTTTATAAGATTTTCAAGGAACAACCTTTAAAACAACAAAAAGCCTGAGTACATACCAATAGAAGAACAACTTGTTTGATTCCACACCGTCATGGTCATCAAGCTGCTGGTGGTGTGTCATATCCATCAAAAGCCCAGTTGATGTGCAAAAAAAGATTGCAGCCATGCAATGCGGACTCCCTGATGTGAGGCAACAAAGATTTAATACATTTAAAAACAAAGTACTATGTTCTTAATGGAACTTCAAGGAACAATCTTTAAAACACCAGAAAGCTTGAGTACATACCAATAGAAAAACAACTTCTCTGATTCCACACCGTTGTGGTCATCAAGCTGCTGGTGGTGTGTCATATCCATCAATAGCCCAGTTGATGTGCAAATAAATATTGCAGCCATGCAAAGCAAACTCCCTGATGTGAGGCAACAAATGTTTACTACATTTAAAAACAAAATACTACATTCATATATGAACTTCAAGGAACAATCGTTAAAACACCAGAAAACATGAGTACATACCAATAGAAGAACAACTTGTCTGATTAAACACCGTTGTGGTCATCGAGCTGCTGATGGTGCGCATATCCACCAAAAGTCCAGTTGAAGGGAAAATAAAGATTGCAGCCATGCTATGCAAACTCCCTGATGTGAGGCACAAAGATTTACTACATTTAAAAACAATATACAACGTTCTTATATGAAGTTCAAGGAACAAGCTTTAAAACACCAGAAAGCATGAGTACATACCAATAGAAGAACAACTTGTCTGATTCCAAACCTTCGTGGTCATCAAGCTGCTGGTGGTGTGTCATATCCATCAAAAGCCCAGTTGATGTGCAAATAAATATTGCAGTCATGCAATGCGGACTCCCTGATGTGAGGCAACTAAGATTTACTACATTTAAAAATAAAGTACTATGTTCTTATAAGAACTTCAACGAACAATCTTCAAAACAACAAAAAGCCTGAGTACATACCAATAGAAGAACAACTTGTCTGATTCCACACCGTTGTGGTCATCAATCCACTCGTGGTGTATCATATCCATCGAAAGCCCAGTTGATGTGCAAATAAAGATTGCAGCCATGCAATGCAAACTCCCTGATGTGATTCAACAAATATTTACTACATTTGAAAACAAAATAATATGTTCTTATAAGAACTTCAAGGAACAATCTTTAAAACAACAAAAAGGCTGAGTACATACGAATAGAAGAACAACTTGTCTGATTCCACACCATCATGGTCATCAAGCTGCTGGTGGTGTGTCATATCCGTCAAAAGCCCAGTTGATGTGCAAATAAAGATTGCAGCCATGCAACGCTGACTCCCTGATGTGAGGCAACAAAGATTTACTACATTTAAAAATAAAATACTACATTCTTATATCAAATTCAAGGAACAATCTTTAAAACATCAGGAAGCTGAGTACATACAAATAGAAAGACAGCTTGTCTGATTCCACACCGTCGTGGTCATTAAGCTGCTGGTGGTGTGTCACATCCATCAAAAGCCCAGTTGATGTGCAAATAAAGATTGCATTCATACAATGCAAACTCCCTGATGTGAGGCAACAAATGTTTACTACATTTAAAAATAAAGTACTATGTTCTTATAAGAACTTCAAGGAACAATCTTCATAACAACAAAAAGCCTGAGTACATACCAATAGAAGAACAACATGTCTGATTCCACACAGTCGTGGTCGTCAAGTTTCTGGTGGTGTGTCATATCCATCGAAAGCCCAGTTGATGTACAAATAAAGATTGCAGCCATGCAATGCGGACTCCCTGATGTGAGGCAACAAAGATTTACTACATTTAAAAATAAAATACTACCATCTTATATCAACTTCAAGGAACATCTTTAAAACACCAGAAACCTGAGTACATACCAATAGAAGAACAACTTGTCTGATTCCACACCGTCGTGGTCATCATGCTGCTGGTGGTGTGTCATATCCATCAAAAGCCCAGTTGATGGACAAATAAAGATTGCAAACATGCAATGCGAACTCTCTACTGTAAGGCATCGAAGATTTACTTCCTTTAAAAATAACATAATACTTTCTTATGTGAACTTCAAAGAAGAATCTTTAAAACACTATAAAGCCTGAGTAAATACCAATAGAAGAACAAACTATCTGATTCCACACCGCCGTGGTCATCGAGTTGCTGATGGTGTGCTTATCCACCAGAAGCCTAGTTGAAGGGAAAATAAAGATTGGAGCCATGCAATGCGAACCCCCTGATGTAAGGCAACAAAGATTTACTACATTTAAAAACAAAGTGCTATGTTCTTATAAGAACTTCAATGAACAATCTTCAAAACAACAAAAAGCCTGAGTACATACCAATAGAAGAACAACTTGTCTGATTCCACACCGTCGTGGTCATCAATCCACTCGTGGTGTATCATATCCATCGAAAGCCCAGTTGATGTGCAACTAAAGATTGCAGCCATGCAATGCAAACTCCCTGATGTGAGTCAACAAATATTTACTACATTTAAAAACAAAGTAATATGTTCTTATAAGTACTTCAAGGAACAATCTTTAAAACAACAAAAAGCCTGAGTACATACCAATAGAAGAACAACTTGTCTGATTCCACACCGTCATGGTCATCAATCTGCTGGTGGTGTGTCATATCCATCAAAAGCCCAGTTGATGTGCAAATAAAGATTGCAGCCATGCAATGCGGACTCCCTGATGTGAGGCAACATAGATTTACTACATTTAAAAATAAAATACTACGTTTTTATATCAACTTCAAGGAACAATCTTTAAAACACCAGAAACCTGAGTACATACCAATAGAAGAACAACTTGTCAGATTCCAAACCGTCGTGGTCATCAAGCTGCTGGTGGTGTGTCATATCCATCAAAAGCCCAGTTGATGTGCAAATAAAGATTACAGCCATGCAATGCGGACTCCCTGATGTGAGAAAACAAAGATTAACAACATTTAAACATAAAGTACTATGTTTTTATAAGATTTTCAAGGAACAATCTTTAAAACTACAATAAGCCTGAGTACATCCCAATACAGGAACATGTCTGATTCCACACCGTCGTGGTCATCAAGCTTCTGGTGGTGTCTCATATCAATCAAAAGCCCAGTTGATGTGCAAATAAATATTGCAGCCATGCAATGCGGACTCCCTGATGTGAGGCAACAAAGATTTACTACATTTAAAAACGAAGTACTATGTTCTTAAAAGAACATCAAGGAACAATCTTCAAAACACCAGAAAGCTTGAGTACATACCAATAGAAGAACAACTTGTCTGATTCCACACCGTCGTGGTCATCAAGCTGCTGGTGGTGTGTCATATCCATCAAAAGTCCAGTTGAAGGGAAAATAAAGATTGCAGCCATGCAATGCAAACTCCCTGATGTTAGGCAACAAAGATTTACTTCATTTAAAATCAAAATACTACATTCATATATGAACTTCAAGGAAAAATCGTTAAAACACCAGAAAGCCTGGGTACATACCAATAGAAGAACAACTTGTCTGATTAAACACCGTCGTGGTCATCCAGCTGCTGATGGTGTGCATATCCACCAAAAGTCCAGTTGCAGGGAAAATAAAGATTGCAGCCATGCAATGCAAACTCGCTGATGTGAGGCAACAAAGATTTACTACATTTAAAAACAATATACAACGTTCTTATATGAACTTCAAGGAACAAGCTTTAAAATACCAGAATACCTGAGTACATACCAATAGGAGAACAAATTGTCTGATTCCACACAGTCATGGTCATCAAGCTGCTTGTGGTGTGTCATATCCATCAAAAGCCCAGTTGATGTGCAAATAAAGATTGCAGCCATGCAATGCGGACTCCCTGATGTGAGGCAACAAAGATTTACTACATTTAAAAACAAAGTACTATGTTCTTAAAGGAACTTCAAGGAACAATCTTTAAAACACCAGAAAGCTTGAGTACATACCAATAGAAGAACAACTTGTCTGATTCCACACCGTCGTGGTCATCAAGCTGCTGGTGGTGTGTCATATCCATCAATAGCCCAGTTGATGTGCAAATAAACATTGCAGCCATGCAATGCAAACTCCCTGATGTGAGGCAACAAATGTTTACTACATTTAAAAACAAAATACTACATTCATATATGAACTTCAAGGAACAATCGTTAAAACACCAGAAAACCTGAGTACATACCAATAGAAGAACAACTTGTCTGATTAAACACCGTTGTGGTCATCGAGTTGCTGATGGTGTGCATATCCACCAAAAGCCCAGTTGAATGGAAAATAAAGATTGCAGCCATGCAATGCGAACGCCCTGATGTGTTGCAGCAAAGATTTACTACATTTCAAAATAAAGTGCTATGTTCTTATGATAACTTAAAGGAACAATCTTTAAAACAACACAGAGCCTGAGTACATACCTATAGAAGAACAGGTCTGATTCCACACCGTCGTGGTCATGAAGCATCTGGTTGTGCGTCATATCCATCAAAAGCAAAGTTTATGTGCAAATAAAGATTGCAGCCATGCAATGGGGACTCCCTGATGTGATTCAACTAAGATTTATTACATTTAAAAACAAAATACTATGTTCTTATAAGAACTTTAACGAACAATGTTTATAACAACAAAAAGCATGAGTACATACCAATAGAAGAACAACTTGTCTGATTCCACACCGTCGGGCTCATCAAGCAGCTGATGCTGTGCATATCCACCAAAAGCCCAGTTGAAGGGAAAATAAACATTGCAGCCATGCAATGCAAACTCCCTGATGTGAGGCAACAAAGATTTACTACATTAAAAAATAAAGGAATATATTCTTATAAGAACTTCAAGGAACAATCTTTAAAACAACATAAAGCCTGAGTACATACCAATAGACGAACAACTTGTTTGATTCCACACCGTCATGGTCATCAAGCTGCTGGTGGTGTGTCATATCCATCAAAAGCCCAGTTGATGTGCAAATAAAGATTTCAGCCATGCAATGCGAACTCCCTGATGTGAGACAACAAAGATTTATAACATTTAAAAATAAAGTACTATGTTTTTATAAGATTTTCAAGGAACAATCTTTAAAACAACAAAAAGCCTGAGTACATACCAATAGAAGAACAACCTGTTTGATTCCACACCATCATGGTCATCAAGCTTCTGGTGGTGTGTCATATCCATCAAAAGCCCAGTTGATGTGCAAAAAAAAATTGCAGCCATGCAATGCGGACTCCCTGATGTCAGGCAACAAAGATTTACTACATTTAAAAACAAAGTACTATGTTCTTAAAGGAACTTCAAGGAACAATCTTTAAAACACCAGAAAGCTTGAGTACATACCAATAGAAGACCAACTTCTCTGATTCCACACCGTCGTGGTCATCAAGCTGCTGGTGGTGTGTCATATCCAGCAATAGCCCAGTTGATGTGGAAATAAACGTTGCAGCCATGCAATGCAAACTCCCTGATGTGAGGAAACAAATGTTTACTACATTTAAAAACATAACACTACATTCATATATGAACTTCAAGGAACAATCGTTAAAACACCAGAAAACCTGAGTACATACCAATAGAAGAACATCTTGTGTGATTAAACACCGTTGTGGTCATCGAGCTGCTGATGCGTGTATCCACCAAAAGTCCCGTTGAAGGGAAAATAAAGATTGCAGCCATGCTATGCAAACTCCCTGATGTGAGGCAACAAATATTTACTACATTTAAAAACAATATACAATGTTCTTATATGAACTTCAAGGAACAAGCTTTAAAACACCAGAAAGCATGAGTACAAACCAATAGAAGAACAACTTGTCTGATTCCAAACCGTTGTTGTCATCAAGCTGCTGGTGGTGTGTCATATCCATCAAAAGCCCAGTTGATGTGCAAATAAATATTGCAGTCATGCAATGCGGACTCCCTGATGTGAGGGAACAAAGATTTACTACATTTAAAAACAAAATACTATTTTTTTACATGAATTCCAAGGAACAATCTTTAAAACACCAGAGAGACTGAGTACATTCCAATAGAAGATCAACTTGTCTGATTCCACACCGTCGTGGTCAATAAGCTGCTGGTGGTGTGTCATATCCTTCAAAAGCCCAGATGATATGCAAATAAAGATTGCAGCCATGCAATGCGAACTCCCTGATGTGCGGCAACAAAGATTTACTACATTTAAAAATAAAGTACTATGTTCTTATAAGAACTTCAACGAACAATCTTCAAAACAACAAAAAGCCTGAGTACATACCAATAGAAAAACAACTTGTCTGATTCCACACCGTCGTGGTCATCAATCCACTCGTGGTGTATCATATCCATCGAAAGCCCAGTTGATGTGGAAATAAAGATATCAGCCATGCAATGCAAACTCCCTGATGTGATTCAACAAATATTTACTACATTTAAAAACAAAATAATATGTTCTTATAAGAACTTCAAGGAACAATCTTTAAAACAACAAAAAGGCTGAGTACATACGAATAGAAGAACAACTTGTCTGATTCCACACCATCATGGTCATCAAGCTGCTGGTGGTGTGTCACATCCATCAAAAGCCCAGTTGATGTGCAAATAAAGATTGCATTCATACAATGCAAACTCCCTGATGTGCGGCAACAAATGTTTACTACATTTAAAAATAAAGTACTATGTTCCTATAAGAACTTCAAGGAACAATCTTTATAACAACAAAAAGCCTGAGTACATACCAATAGAAGAACAACATGTCTGATTCCACACAGTCGTGGTCGTCAAGTTTCTGGTGGTGTGTCATATCCATCGAGAGCCCAGTTGATGTACAAATAAAGATTGCAGCCATGCAATGCGGACTCCCTGATGTGAGGCAACAAAGATTTACTACATTTAAAAATAAAATACTACCATCTTATATCAACTTCAAGGAACAATCTTTAAAACACCAGAAACCTGAGTACATACCAATAGAAGAACAACTTGTCTGATTCCACACCGTCGTGGTCATCATGTTGCTGGTGGTGTGTCATATCCATCAAAAGCCCAGTTGATGGACAAATAATGATTGCAAACATGCAATGCAAACTCTCTACTGTAAGGCATCGAAGATTTACTTCCTTTAAAAATAAAATAATACTTTCTTATGTGAACTTCAAAGAAGAATCTTTAAAACACTATAAAGCCTGAGTAAATACCAATAGAAGAACAACTTATCTGATTCCACACCGTCGGGGTCATCGAGTTGCTGATGGTGTGCATATGCACCAGAAGCCTAGTTGAAGGGAAAATAAAGATTGGAGCCATGCAATCCGAACCCCCTGATGTAAGGCAACAAAGATTTACTACATTTAAAAATAAAGTGCTATGTTCTTATAAGAACTTCAAGGAACAATCTTTAAAACAACAAAAAGGCTGAGTACATACCAATAGAAGAACATGTCTGATTCCACACTGTCGTGGTCAACATGCTGCTGGTGGTGTGTCATATCTATCAAAAGCCCAGTTGATGTGCAAATAAAGATTGCAGCCATGCAATGTGGACTCACTGATGTGAGGCAACTAAGATTTACTACATTTAAAAACAAAGTACTGTGTTCTTATAAGAACTTCAAGGAACAGTGTTTATAACAACAAAAAGGATGAGTACATACCAACAGAAGAACAATTTGTCTGATTCCACACCGTCGTGGTCATTGAGCTGCTGATGATGTGCTTAACCAACAAAAGCCCAGTTGAAGGGAAAATAAACATTGCAGCAATGCAATGCAAACTCCCTGATGTGAGGCAACAAAGATTTACTACATTTAAAAATAAAGTACTATGTTCATATAAGAACTTCAAGGAACAAACTTAAAACAACTCAAAGCCTGAGTACATACCAATAGAAGAACAACTTGTCTGATTGTACACCGTCGTGGTCATCAAGCTGCTGGTTGTGTGTTGTATCCATCAAAAGCCCAGTTGATGTGCAAATAAAGTTTGCAGCCATGCAATGCGAACTCCCTGATGTGAGACAACATAGATTTACTACATTTTAAAACAAAATACTACGTTCTTATATGAACTTCAAGGAACAATCTTTAAAACACCAGAAAGCTTGAGTACTTACTAATAGAAGAACAACTTGTCTGCTTCCACACCTTCGTGATCATCGAGCTGTTGATGGTGTGCATATCCACCGAAAGCCCAGTTGAAGGGAAAATAAAGATTGCAGCCATGCAATGTGAACTCCCTAATGTGAGGCAACAAAGATTTACCACATTTAAAAATGAAGTACTACATTCTTATTAGAACTTCAAGGAACAATCCTTATAACAAAAAAAAGCCTGAGTACTTACCAATAGAAGAACATCTTGTCTGATTCCACACCGTCTTGGTCATAAAGCTGCTGGTTGTGTGTCATATCTATCAAAAGCCCAGTTGAGGTGCAAATAAAGATTGCAGCCATGCAATGCGAACTTCCTGATGTGAGGCAACAAAGACTTACTACATTTGAAAACAAAATACTATGTTCTTATCAGAACTTCGGGGAACAATCTTTAAAACAACAAAAAGCCTGAGTACATACCAATAGAAGAACAACATGTCTGATTCCACACCGCTGTGGTCATCAAACTTCTGGTGGTGTGTCATATCCATGGAAAGCCCAGTTGATGTGTAAATAAAGATTGCAGCCATGCAATGCGGCTCCCTGATGTGAGGCAACAAAGATTTACTACATTTAAAAATAAAGCACTATGTTCTTATATGAACTTCAAGAAAAAATCTTTAAAGCAACAGAAAGCCTGAGTACATACCAATAGAAGAACAACCTGTCTGATTAAACACCGTCCTGGTCATCGAGCTGCTGATGGTGTGCATATCCACCAAAAGCCCAGTTGAAGGAAAATAAAGATTGCAGCCATGCAATGCAAATTCCGTTATGTGAGGCAACAAAGATTTACTACATTTAAAAACAAATTACTACGTTCATATATGAACTTCAAGGAAAAATCTTTAAAACACCAGAAAGCCTGGGTACATACCAATAGAAGAACAGCCTGTCTGATTGAACACTGTCCTGGTCATCGAGCTGCTTATGGTGTGCATATCCACCAAAAGTCCAGTTGAAGGGAAAATAAAGATTGACGCCATGCAATGCAAACTCCCTGATGTGAGGCAACAAAGATTTACTTCATTTAAAAACAATATACTACGTTCTTATATGAACTTCAAGGAACAATCTTTAAAACACCAGAAAGACTGAGTACCTACCAATAGAAGAACAAGTTGTCCGATTCCACACCGTCGTGGTCATTAAGCTGCTGGTGGTGTTTCATATCCTTCAAAAGCCCAGTTGATGTGCAAATAAAGAATGCAGCCATGCAATGCGAACTCACTGATGTGAGGCAATAAAGATTTGCTACATTTGAAAATAAAGTACTATGTTCTTATAAGAAATTCAAGGAACGATCTTCAAAACAACAAAAAGCCTGAGTACATACCAATAGAAGAACAACTTGTCTGATACCACACCGTCGTGGTCATCAAGCTGCTGGTGGTGTGTCATATCCATCAATGGCCCAGTTGATATGCAAATAAAGATTGCAGCCATGCAATGCGAACTCTCTGCTGTGAGGCAACAAAGATTTACTTCATTTAAAAATAAAATAATACTTTCTTATGTGAACTTCAAAGATCAATGTTTAAAACACTATAAAGCCTGAGTACATACCAATAGAAAAACAAATTGTCTGATTCCACACCGTTGTGGTCATAAAGCTACTGGTGGTGTGTCATATCCATCAAAAGGACAGTTGATGTGCAAATAAAGATTACAGCCATGCAATGCAAACTCCCTGATGTGAGGCAACAAATATTTATTACATTTAAAAATAAAATGTACTATGTTCTTATAAGAACTTCAAGGAACAATATTTAAAACACAAGAAAGCTTGAGTACATACCAATAGAAGAACAACTTGTCTGATTCCACACCGTCGTGGTCATCAAGCTGCTGTGGGTGTGTCATATCCATCAAAAGCCCAGTCGATGTGCAAATAAAGATTGCAGCCATGCAATGGAAACTCCCTGATGTGAGGCAACATAGATTTACTACTTTTAAAAACAAAATACTACATTCATATATGAACTTCAAAAAACAATCTTTAAAACACCAGAAAGCCTGAGTACATACCAATAGAAGAACAAATTGTCTGATTCCAGTTCGTTGCGGTCATCGAGCTGCTGATGGTGTGCATATCCACCAAAAGCCAAGTTCAAGGGAAAATAAAGATTGCAGCCATTCAATGCGAAATCCCTGATGTGAGACAACAAAGACTTAATACATTTAAAAATAAATAATACTTTCTTATGTGAACTTCAAAGAACAATGTTTAAAATACTATAAAGCCCGAGTACATAACAATAGAAGAAAAACCTGTCTGATTCCACAACAACGTGGTCATCAGGCTGCTGGTTGTGTGTCGTATCCAACAAAAGCCCAGTTGATATGCAAATAAAGATTGCAGCCATGCAATGCGGACTCCCTGATGTGAGGGAACAAAGATTTACTACATTTAAATACAAAATATTACGTACTTATAAGAATTTCAAGGAACAATCTTTATAACAAAAAAAGGGTGAGTTCATCCCAATAAGAGAACAACTTATCTGATTCCACACCGTCGTGGTCATCAAGCTGCTGGTGCTGTGTCATATCCTTCAAAGGCCCAGTTGATGTGCAAATAAAGATTGCAGATATGCAAAGCAAAATCCCTGATGTGAGGCAACAATGATTTACTACATTTAAAAACAAAATACTACGTTCTTATATGAACTTCAAGGAACAATCTTTAAAACACTATAAAGACTGAGTACATACCAATAGAAGATCGACTTGAACGATTCCACACCGTCGTAGTCATCGAGCTGCTGATGGTGTGCATATCCACCAAAAGCCAAGTTGAAGGGAAAATAAAGATTGCAGCAATGCAATGCGAAATCCCTGATGTGAGGCAACCAAGATTTACTACATTTAAAAATAAAGTACTATGTTCTTATAAGAACTTCAAGGAACAATCGTTATAACCACAAAAAGCATGAGTACATACCAATAAAAGAACAACTTGTCTGATTCCACACCGTCGTGGTCATCAAGCTGCTGGTGGTGTGTTATATCCATCAAAAGCCCAGTTGATGTGCAAATAAAGGGTGCAGCCATGCAATGCGAACTCCCTGATGTGAGGCAAAAAAGATTTACTACATTTAAACACAAAGTACTATGTTCTTATAAGAACTTCACGGAACAATCTTTAAAACAACAAAAAGCCTGAGTACATAGGTATAGAAGAACAACTTGTCTGATTCCACACCGTCGTGGTCATCAAGCTGCTGGTGGTGTGTCATATCTATCAAAAGCCCAGTTGATGTGCAAATAAAGATTGCAACCATGCAATGCGAACTCCCTGATTTGAGGCAACAAAGATTTACTACATTTAAAAACAAAATACTACGTTTTTATATGAACTTCAAGGAACAATCTTTAAAACACCAGAAATCCTGAGTACATACCAATAGAAGAACAACTTGTCTGATTCCACACCGTCGTGGTCATCGAGCTGCTGATGGTGTGCATATCCACCAAAAGCCCAGTTGCAGGGATAATAAAGATTGCAGCCATGCAATGCAAACTCCCTGATGTGAGGCAACAAAGTTTTACTACATTTAAAAACAAAATACAACGTTCTTATATGAACTTCAAGCAACAATCTTAAAATCACCAGAAAGCCTGAGTACATTCCAATAGAAGAACAACTTGTCTGATTCCACACCGTCGTGGTCATCAACCTGCTGGTGGTGTGTCATATCCATCAAAAGCCCAGTTGATGTGCAAATAAAGTTTGCAGCCATGCAATGCGAACTCCCTGATGTGAGGCAACAAAGATTTACTACAGTTTAAAACAAAATACTATGTTCTTATCAGAACTTCGAGGAACAATCTTTAAAACAACAAAAAGCCTGAGTACATACCAATAGAAGAACAACATGTCTGATTCCACACCGCCGTGCTCATCAAGCTTCTGGTGGTGTGTCATATCCATGGAAAGCCCAGTTGATGTGCAAATAAAGATTGCAGCCATGCAATGCGGACTCCCTGATGTGAGGCAACAAAGATTTACTACATTTAAAAATAAAGCACTATGTTCTTATATGAACTTCAAGAAAAAATCTTTAAAACAACAGAAAGCCTGAGTACATACCAATAGAAGAACAACCTGTCTGATTAAACACCGTCCTGGTCATCGAGCTGCTGATGGCATGCATATCCACCAAATGTCCAGTTGAAGGAAAATAATGATTGCAGCCATGCAATGCAAATTCCGTTATGTGTGGCAACAAAGATTTACTACATTTAAAAACAAAATACTACGTTCATATATGAACTTCAAGGAAAAATCTTTAAAACACCAGAAAGCCTGTGTACATACCAATAGAAGAACAACCTGTCTGATTAAACACTGTCCTGGTCATCGAGCTGCTTATGGTGTGCATATCCACCAAAAGTCCAGTTGAAGGGAAAATAAAGATTGACGCCATGCAATGCAAACTCCCTGATGTGAGGCAACAAAGATTTACTACATTTAAAAACAATATACTACGTTCTTATATGAACTTCAAGGAACAATCTTTAAAACACCAGAAAGCCTGAGTACATACCAATAGAAGAACAAGTTGTCCGATTCCACACCGTCGTGGTCATTAAGCTGCTGGTGGTGTTTCATATCCTTCAAAAGCCCAGTTGATGTGCAAATAAAGATTGCAGCCATGCAATGCGAACTCACTGATATGAGGCAATAAAGGTTTGCTACATTTGAAAATAAAGTACTATGTTCTTATAAGAACTTCAAGGAACAATCTTCAAAACAACAAAAAGCCTGAGTACATACCAATAGAAGAACAACTTGTCTGATACCACACCGTCGTGGTCATCAAGCTGCTGGTGGTGTGTCATATCCATCAATGGCCCAGTTGATATGCAAATAAAGATTGCAGCCATGCAATGCGAACTCTCTGCTGTGAGGCAACAAAGATTTACTTCATTTAAAAATAAAATAATACTTTCTTATGTGAACTTCAAAGATCAATGTTTAAAACACTATAAAGCCTGAGTACATACCAATAGAAAAACAAATTGTCTGATTCCACACCGTTGTGGTCATAAAGCTACTGGTGGTGTGTCATATCCATCAAAAGGACAGTTGATGTGCAAATAAAGATTACAGCCATGCAATGCAAACTCCCTGATGTGAGGCAACAAATATTTATTACATTTAAAAATAAAATGTACTATGTTCTTATAAGAACTTCAAGGAACAATATTTAAAACACAAGAAAGCTTGAGTACATACCAATAGAAGAACAACTTGTCTGATTCCACACCGTCGTGGTCATCAAGCTGCTGTGGGTGTGTCATATCCATCAAAAGCCCAGTCGATGTGCAAATAAAGATTGCAGCCATGCAATGGAAACTCCCTGATGTGAGGCAACATAGATTTACTACTTTTAAAAACAAAATACTACATTCATATATGAACTTCAAAAAACAATCTTTAAAACACCAGAAAGCCTGAGTACATACCAATAGAAGAACAAATTGTCTGATTCCAGTTCGTTGCGGTCATCGAGCTGCTGATGGTGTGCATATCCACCAAAAGCCAAGTTCAAGGGAAAATAAAGATTGCAGCCATTCAATGCGAAATCCCTGATGTGAGACAACAAAGACTTAATACATTTAAAAATAAATAATACTTTCTTATGTGAACTTCAAAGAACAATGTTTAAAATACTATAAAGCCCGAGTACATAACAATAGAAGAAAAACCTGTCTGATTCCACAACAACGTGGTCATCAGGCTGCTGGTTGTGTGTCGTATCCAACAAAAGCCCAGTTGATATGCAAATAAAGATTGCAGCCATGCAATGCGGACTCCCTGATGTGAGGGAACAAAGATTTACTACATTTAAATACAAAATATTACGTACTTATAAGAATTTCAAGGAACAATCTTTATAACAAAAAAAGGGTGAGTTCATCCCAATAAGAGAACAACTTATCTGATTCCACACCGTCGTGGTCATCAAGCTGCTGGTGCTGTGTCATATCCTTCAAAGGCCCAGTTGATGTGCAAATAAAGATTGCAGATATGCAAAGCAAAATCCCTGATGTGAGGCAACAATGATTTACTACATTTAAAAACAAAATACTACGTTCTTATATGAACTTCAAGGAACAATCTTTAAAACACTATAAAGACTGAGTACATACCAATAGAAGATCGACTTGAACGATTCCACACCGTCGTAGTCATCGAGCTGCTGATGGTGTGCATATCCACCAAAAGCCAAGTTGAAGGGAAAATAAAGATTGCAGCAATGCAATGCGAAATCCCTGATGTGAGGCAACCAAGATTTACTACATTTAAAAATAAAGTACTATGTTCTTATAAGAACTTCAAGGAACAATCGTTATAACCACAAAAAGCATGAGTACATACCAATAAAAGAACAACTTGTCTGATTCCACACCGTCGTGGTCATCAAGCTGCTGGTGGTGTGTTATATCCATCAAAAGCCCAGTTGATGTGCAAATAAAGGGTGCAGCCATGCAATGCGAACTCCCTGATGTGAGGCAAAAAAGATTTACTACATTTAAACACAAAGTACTATGTTCTTATAAGAACTTCACGGAACAATCTTTAAAACAACAAAAAGCCTGAGTACATAGGTATAGAAGAACAACTTGTCTGATTCCACACCGTCGTGGTCATCAAGCTGCTGGTGGTGTGTCATATCTATCAAAAGCCCAGTTGATGTGCAAATAAAGATTGCAACCATGCAATGCGAACTCCCTGATTTGAGGCAACAAAGATTTACTACATTTAAAAACAAAATACTACGTTTTTATATGAACTTCAAGGAACAATCTTTAAAACACCAGAAATCCTGAGTACATACCAATAGAAGAACAACTTGTCTGATTCCACACCGTCGTGGTCATCGAGCTGCTGATGGTGTGCATATCCACCAAAAGCCCAGTTGCAGGGATAATAAAGATTGCAGCCATGCAATGCAAACTCCCTGATGTGAGGCAACAAAGTTTTACTACATTTAAAAACAAAATACAACGTTCTTATATGAACTTCAAGCAACAATCTTAAAATCACCAGAAAGCCTGAGTACATTCCAATAGAAGAACAACTTGTCTGATTCCACACCGTCGTGGTCATCAACCTGCTGGTGGTGTGTCATATCCATCAAAAGCCCAGTTGATGTGCAAATAAAGTTTGCAGCCATGCAATGCGAACTCCCTGATGTGAGGCAACAAAGATTTACTACAGTTTAAAACAAAATACTATGTTCTTATCAGAACTTCGAGGAACAATCTTTAAAACAACAAAAAGCCTGAGTACATACCAATAGAAGAACAACATGTCTGATTCCACACCGCCGTGCTCATCAAGCTTCTGGTGGTGTGTCATATCCATGGAAAGCCCAGTTGATGTGCAAATAAAGATTGCAGCCATGCAATGCGGACTCCCTGATGTGAGGCAACAAAGATTTACTACATTTAAAAATAAAGCACTATGTTCTTATATGAACTTCAAGAAAAAATCTTTAAAACAACAGAAAGCCTGAGTACATACCAATAGAAGAACAACCTGTCTGATTAAACACCGTCCTGGTCATCGAGCTGCTGATGGCATGCATATCCACCAAATGTCCAGTTGAAGGAAAATAATGATTGCAGCCATGCAATGCAAATTCTGTTATGTGTGGCAACAAAGATTTACTACATTTAAAAACAAAATACTACGTTCATATATGAACTTCAAGGAAAAATCTTTAAAACACCAGAAAGCCTGTGTACATACCAATAGAAGAACAACCTGTCTGATTAAACACTGTCCTGGTCATCGAGCTGCTTATGGTGTGCATATCCACCAAAAGTCCAGTTGAAGGGAAAATAAAGATTGACGCCATGCAATGCAAACTCCCTGATGTGAGGCAACAAAGATTTACTACATTTAAAAACAATATACTACGTTCTTATATGAACTTCAAGGAACAATCTTTAAAACACCAGAAAGCCTGAGTACATACCAATAGAAGAACAAGTTGTCCGATTCCACACCGTCGTGGTCATTAAGCTGCTGGTGGTGTTTCATATCCTTCAAAAGCCCAGTTGATGTGCAAATAAAGATTGCAGCCATGCAATGCGAACTCACTGATATGAGGCAATAAAGGTTTGCTACATTTGAAAATAAAGTACTATGTTCTTATAAGAACTTCAAGGAACAATCTTCAAAACAACAAAAAGCCTGAGTACATACCAATAGAAGAACAACTTGTCTGATACCAAACCGTCGTGGTCATCAAGCTGCTGGTGGTGTGTCATATCTATCAAAAGACCAGTTGATGTGCAAATAAAGATGCAACCATGCAATGCGAACTCCCTGATTTGAGGCAACAAAGATTTACTACATTTAAAAACAAAATACTATGTTTTTATATGAACTTCAAGGAACAATCTTTAAAACACCAGAAATCCTGAGTACATACCAATAGAAGAACAACTTGTCTGATTCCACACCGTCGTGGTCATCGAGCTGCTGATGGTGTGCGTATCCACCAAAAGCCCAGTTGCAGGGATAATAAAGATTGCAGCCATGCAATGCAAACTCCCTGATGTGAGGCAACAAAGATTTACTACATTTAAAAACAAAATACTACGTTCTTATATGAACTTCAAGCAACAATCTTAAAATCACCAGAAAGCCTGAGTACATACCAATAGAAAAACAACTTGTCTGATTCCACACCGTCATGGTCATCAACCTGCTGGTGGTGTGTCATATCTATCAAAAGCCCGTTTGACGTGCAAATAAAGATTGCAGCCATGCAATGCAAACTCCCTGAAGTGAGTCAACAAAGATTTACTACATTTAAAAACAAAATACTACGTTCTTATATGAACTTCAGGGAACAGTCTTTAAAACACCAGAAAGCCTGAGTACATACCAATAGAATAACAACTTGTCTGATTCCACACCGTCATGGTCATCAAGCTGCTGGTGGTGTGTCATATCCATCAAAGGCCCAGTTGATGTGCAAATAAAGTTTGCAGCCATGCAATGCAAACTCCCTGATGTGAGGCAACAAAGATTTACTACAGTTTAAAACAAAATACTATGTTCTTATCAGAACTTCGAGGAACAATCTTTAAAACAACAAAAAGACTGAGTACATACCAATAGAAGAACAACATGTCTGATTCCACACCGCCGTGCTCATCAAGCTTCTGGTGGTGTGTCATATCCATGGAAAGCCCAGTTGATGTGCAAATAAAGATTGCAGCCATGCAATGCGGACTCCCTGATGTGAGGCAACAAAGATTTACTACATTTAAAAATAAAGCACTATGTTCTTATATGAACTTCAAGAAAAAATCTTTAAAACAACAGAAAGCCTGAGTACATACCAATAGAATAACAACCTGTCTGATTAAACACCGTCCTGGTCATCGAGCTGCTGATGGTGTGCATATCCACCAAAAGTCCAGTTAAAGGAAAATAATGATTGCAGCCATGCAATGCAAATTCCATTATGTGAGGCAACAAAGATTTACTACATTTAAAAACAAAATACTACGTTCATATATGAACTTCAAGGAAAAATCTTTAAAACACCAGAAAGCCTGGGTACATACCAATAGAAGAACAACCTGTCTGATTAAACACTGTCCTGGTCATCGAGCTGCTTATGGTGTGCATATCCACCAAAAGTCCAGTTGAAGGGAAAATAAAGATTGACGCCATGCAATGCAAACTCCCTGATGTGAGGCAACAAAGATTTACTACATTTAAAAACAAAATACTACGTTCTTATATGAACTCCAAAGAACAATCTTTAAAACACCAGAATACCTGAGTGCATACCAATAGAAGAACAAATTGTCTGATTCCACTCCGTTGCGGTCATCGAGCTGCTGATGGTGTGCATATCCACCAAAAGCCAAGTTCAAAAGAAAATAAAGATTGCAGCCATTCAATGCGAAATCCCTGATGTGAGACAACAAAGACTTAATACATTTAAAAATAAATAATACTTTCTTACGTGAACTTCAAAGAACAATGTTTAAAATACTATAAAGCCTGAGTACATAACAATAGAAGAAGAACTTGTCTGATTCCACACCAACGTGGTCATCAGGCTGCTGGTTGTGTGTCGTATCCAACAAAAGCCCAGTTGATATGCAAATAAATTTGGCAGCCATGCAATGCGGACTCCCTGATGTGAGGGAACAAAGATTTACTACATTTAAAAACAAAATATTACGTACTTATAAGAATTTCAAGGAACAATCTTTATAACAAAAAAAGGGTGAGTTCATCCCAAAAAGAGAACAACTTGTCTGATTCCACACTGTCGTGGTCATCAAGCTGCTGGTGGTGTGTCATATCCTTCAAAGGCCCAGTTGATGTGCAAATAAATATTGCAGATATGCAATGCAAAACCCCTGATGTGAGGCAACAATGATTTACTACATTTAAAAACAAAATACTACGTTCTTATATGAACTTCAAGGAACAATCTTTAAAACACTATAAAGACTGAGTACATACCAATAGAAGAACGACTTGAATGATTCCACACTGTCGTAGTCATCGAGTTGCTGATGGTGTGCATATCCACCAAAAGCCCTGTTGCAATGAAAATAAAGATTGCAGCCATGCAATGCAAACTCCCTGATGTGAGGCAACAAAGATTTACTACATTTAAAAACAAAATACTACGTTCTTATACGAACTTCAAGCAACAATCTTAAAATCACCAGAAAGCCTGAGTACATACCAATAGAAGAACAACTTGTCTGATTCCACACCGTCGTGGTCATCAACCTGCTGGTGGTGTGTCATATCTATCAAAAGCCCGGTTGATGTGCAAATAAAGATTGCAGAAATGCAATGCAAATTCCCTGAAGTGAGTCAACAAAGATTTACTACATTTAAAACAAACTACTACGTTCTTATATGAACTTCAGGGAACAGTCTTTAAAACACCAGAAAGCCTGAGTACATACCAATAGAATAACAACTTGTCTGATTCCACACCGTCATGGTCATCAAGCTGCTGGTGGTGTGTCATATCCATCAAAATCCCAGTTGATGTGCAAATAAAGTTTGCAGCCATGAAATGCGAACTCCCTGATGTGAGGCAACAAAGATTTACTACAGTTTAAAACAAAGTACTATGTTCTTATAAGAACTTCACAGAACAGTCTTTAAAACAACAAAAAGCCTGAGTACATACCAATAGAAGAACAACTTGTCTGATTCCACACCGTCGTGGTCATCAACCTGCTGGTGGTGTGTCATTTCTATCAAAAGCCCAGTTGAGGTGCAAATAAAGATTGCAGCCATGCAATGCGAACTTCCTGATGTGAGGCAACAAAGACTTACTAAAAGTGAAAACAAAATACTATGTTCTTATAAGAACTTCAAGGAACAATCTTTAAAACAAAAAAAAGCCTGAGTACATAGCAATAGGAGAACAACTAGTTTGATTCCACACCATCGTGGTCATAAAGCTGCTGGTGGTGTGTCATATCCATCAAAAGCCCAGTTGATGTGCAAATAAAGATTGCAGCCATGCAATGCAAACTCCCTGATGTGAGGCAACAAAGATTCACTACATTTAAAAACAAAATACTACGTTCTTATATGAACTTCAAGGAACAATCTTTGAAAACCAGAAAGCCTGAGTACATACCAATAGAAGAACAACTTGTCTGAAACCACACAGTCGTGGTCATCAACTTGCTGGTGGTGTGTCATATCATTCAAAAGCCCAGTTGATGTGCAAATAAAGATTGCAGCCATGCAATGAGAATTCCTTGACGTGAGGCAACAAAGATTTACTACATTTAAAAACAAAATACTACGTTCTTATATGAACTTCAAGGAACAATCTTTAAAACATCAGAAAGCCTGAGTACATACCAGTAGAAGAACAACATGTCTGATTCCACAGCGTCGTGGTCATCAACCTGCTGGTGGTGTGTCATATCTATCAAAAGCCCAGTTGAGGTGCAAATAAAGATTGCAGATATGCAATGCAAACTCCCTGATGTGAGGCAACAAAGATTTACTACATTTAAAAACAAAATACTACGTTCTTATATGAACTTCAAGGAACAGTCTTTACAACACCAGGAAGCCTGAGTACATACCAATAGAAGAACAACTAGTCTGATTCCACACCTTCGTTTTCATTGAGCTACTGATGTTGTGCATATCCACCAAAAGCCCAGTTGAGGGGAAAATAAAGTTTCCAGCCATGCAATGCGAACTACCTGATGTGAGGCAACATAGATTTACTACACTTAAAAACAAAATACTACATTCTTATATGAACTCAAGGAACAATCTTTAAAACACCAGAAAGCCTGAGTACATACCAATAGAAGAACAACTTGTCTGATTCCACACCTTCGTGGTCATTGAGCTGTTGATGGTGTGCATATCCACCGAAAGCCCAGTTGAAGGGAAAATAAAGATTGCAGCCACGCAATGCGAACTCCCTAATGTGAGGCAACAAAGATTTACCACATTTAAAAATAAAGTACTACATTCTTATAAGAACTTCAAGGAACAATCCTTATAATAACAAAAAGCATGAGTACTTAGCAATAGAAGAACAACTAGTCTGATTCCACACCGTCGTGGTCATAAAGCGGCTGGTGGTGTGTCATATCCATCATAAGCCCAGTTGATGTGAAAATAAAGGTTGCAGCCATGCAATGCGACCTCCCTGATGTGAGGCAACAAAGATTTACTACATTTAAAAACAAAATACTACGTTCTTATATGAACTTCAAGGAACAATCCTTAAAACATCAGAAAGCCTGAGTACATACCAATAGAAGAACAACTTGTGTGATTCCACACCGTCGTACTCATCAACCTGCTGGTGGTGCGTCATATCTATCAAAAGCCCAGTTGATGTGCAAATAAAGATTGCAACCATGCAATGCGAACTCCCTGATTTGAGGCAACAAAGATTTACTACATTTAAAAGTAAAGTACTAAGTTCTTATAAGAACTTAAAAGGAGCAATCTTTAAAACAATAAAAAGGCTGAGTACAAACCAATAGAATTACAACTTGTCTGATTCCACACTGTCATGGTCATCATGCTGCTGATGGTGTGCATATCCACCAAAAGAACAGCTGAAGGGAAAATAAAGATTGCAGCCATGCAATGCGAACTCCCTGATGTGAGGCAACAAAGATTTACTACATTTAAAAACAAAATACTACGTTCTTATATGAACTTCAAGGAACAATCATTAAAGCACCAGAATGCCTGAGTACATACCAATAGAAGACAAACTTTTCTGATTCCACACCGTCGTGGTCATCAATCTGCTGGTGGCATGTCATATCTATCAAAAGCCCAGTTGATGTGCAAATAAAGATTGCAACCATGCAATGCGAACTCCCTGATTTGAGGCAACAAAGATTTACTACATTTAAAAACAAAATACTACGTTTTTATATGAACTTCAAGGAACAATCTTTAAAACACCAGAAATCCTGAGTACATACCAATAGAAGAACAACTTGTCTGACTCCACACCGTCGTGGTCATCGAGCTGCTGATGGTGTGCATATCCACCAAAAGCCCAGTTTAAGGGAAAATAAAGATTGCAGCCATGCAATGCGAACTCCCTGATGTGAGGCAACAAAGATATAATACATTTAAAAACAAAATACTACGTTCTTATATGAACTTCAAGGAACAATCTTAAAAACACTAGAAAGCCTGAGTACCTACCAATAGAAGAACAGCATGTCTGATTCCACACCGTCGTGGTCATCAAGCTTCTGGTGGTGTGTCATATCCATCAAAAGCCCAGTTGATGTGCAAATAAAGATTGCAGCCATGCAATGCGAACTCCCTGATGTGAGGCAACAAAGATTTACCACATTTAAAAGTAAAGTACTATGTTCTTATAAGAACTTAAAAGGAGCAATCTTTAAAACAATAAAAAGCTAGAGTACATACCAATAGAATTACAACTTGTCTGATTCCACACTGTCGTGGTCATCATGCTGCTGGTGGTGTGTCATATCCATCAAAAGCCCAGTCGATGTGCACTTAAGATTGCAGCCATGCAATGCGAACTCCCTGATGTGAGGCATCGAAGATTTACTACATTTAAAGACAAAATACTACGTTCTTATATGAACTTCAAGGAACAATTTTTAAAACCCCAGAAAGACAGAGTACATACCAATAGAAGAACAACTTGTCTGATTCGACACCGTCATGGTCATCAAGCTGCTGGTGGTGTGTCATATCTATCAAAAGCCCAGTTGATGTGCAAATATAGATTGCAGCCATGCAATGCGAACTCCCTGATGTGAGGCAACAAACATTTACTACATTTAAAAACAAAATACTACGTTCTTATATGAACTTCAAGGAACAATCTTTAAAACCCCAGAAAGACAGAGTACATACCAATAGAAGAACAACTTGTCTGATTCGACACCGTCATGGTCATCAAGCTGCTGGTGGTGTGTCATATCTATCAAAAGCCCAGTTGATGTGCAAATAAAGATTGCAGACATGCAATGCGAACTCCCTGATGTGAGGCAACAAAGATTTACTACATTTAAAAACAAAATACTACGTTCTTATATGAACTTCAAGGAACAATCTTTAAAATACCAGAAAGACTGAGTACATACCAATAGAAGAACAACTTATCTGATTCCACACCGTCGTGGTCATCAACCTGCTGGTGGTGTGTCATATCTCTCAAAAGCCCAGTTGATGTGCAAATAAAGATTGCAGCCATGCAATGCAAACTCTCTGATGTGAGGCAACGAAGATTTACTACATTTAAAAGCAAAATCATACGTTCAAATATGAACTTCAAGAAACAATCTTTAAAACACCAGAAAGCCTGAGTAAATAGCAATAGAAGAACAACTTGTCTGATTCCACACCGTCGTGGTCATCAAGCTGCTGGTGGTGTGTCATATCTATCAAAAGCTAGTTGATATGCAAATAAAGATTGCAGCCATGCAATGCAAACTCCCTGATGTGAGGCAACAAAGATTTACTACATTTAAAAACAAAATACTACGCTCTTATATGAACTTCAAGGAACAATCTTTAAAACACCAGAAAGCCTGAGTAAATAGCAATAGAAGAACAACTTGTCTGATTCCACACGGTTGTGGTCATCAAGCTGCTGGTGGTGTGTCATATCCATCAAAAGCCCAGTCGATGTGCACTTAAGATTGCAGCCATGCAATGCGAACTCCCTGATGTGAGGCAAAAAAGATTTACTACATTTAAAAACAAAATACTACGTTCTTATATGAACTTCAAGGAACAATCTTTAAAACACCAGAAAGCCTGAGTACATACCAATAGAAGAACAACTTGTCTGATTCGACACCGTCGTGGTCATCAAGCTGCTGGTGGTGTGTCATATCTCTCAAAAGCCCATTTGATGTGCAAATAAAGATTGCAGCCATGCAATGCGAACTCCCTGATGTGAGGCAACAAAGATTTACTACATTTAAAAACAAATACTACGTTCTTATATGAACTTCAAGGAACAATCTTAAAAACACTAGAAAGCCCGAGTTCCTACCAATAGAAGAACAACTTGTCTGATTTCACACCGTCGTGGTCATCAAATTGCTGGTGGTGTGTCATATCTATCAAAAGCCTAGTTGACGTGCACATAAAGATTGCAGCCATGTAATGCAAACTCTCTGATGTGAGGCAACGAAGATTTACTACATTTAAAAGCAAAATACTACGTTCATATATGAACTTCAAGGAACAATCTTTAAAACACCAGAAAGCCTGAGTAAATAGCAATAGAAGAACAACTTGTCTGATTCCACACCGTCGTGGTCGTCAAGCTGCTGGTGGTGTGTCATATCTATCAAAAGCCCAGTTGATGTGCAAATAAAGATTGTAGCCGTGCAATGCGAACAACCTGATGTGAGGCAACAAAGATTTACTACATTTAAAAACAAAATACAACGTTCTTATATGAACTTCAAGGAGCAATCTTTAAAACACCAGAAAGCCTGAGTAAATAGCAATAGAAGAACAACTTGTCTGATTCCACACGGTCGTGGTCATCAAGCTGCTGGTGGAGTGTCATATCTATCAAATGCTATTTGATATGCAAATAAAGATTGCAGCCATGCAATGCGAACTCCCTGATGTGAAGCAACAAAGATTTACTACAATTAAAAACAAAATACTACGTTCTTATATGTACTTCAAGGAACAATCTTTAGAACACCAGAAAGCCTGAGTACATACCAATAGAAGAACAACTTGTCTGATTCCACACCGTCGTGGTCATCAACCTGCTGGTGGTGTGTCATATCTATCAAAAGCCCAGTTGATGTGCAAATAAAGATTGCAGCCATGCAATGCAAACTTGCTGATGTGAGGCAACAAAGAATTACTACATTTAAAAACAAAATACTACGTTCTTATATGAACTTCAAGGAACAATCTTAAAAACACTAGAAAGCCTGAGTTACTACCAATAGAAGAACAACTTGTCTGATTCCACACCGTCGTGGTCATCAAATTGCTGGTGGTGTGTCATATCTATCAAAAGCCTAGTTGACGTGCAAATAAAGATTGCAGCCACGCAATGAGAATTCCTTGACGTGAGGCAACAAAGATTTACTACATTTAAAAACAAAATACTACGTTCTTATATGAACTTCAAGGAACAATCTTTAAAACATCAGAAAGCCTGAGTACATACCAATAGAAGAACAACATGTCTGATTCCACAGCGTCGTGGTCATCAACCTGCTGGTGGTGTGTCATATCTATCAAAAGCCCAGTTGAGGTGCAAATAAAGATTGCAGCTATGCAATGCAAACTCCCTGATGTGAGGCAACAAAGATTTACTACTTTTAAAAACAAAATACTACGTTCTTATATGAACTTCAAGGAACAGTCTTTACAACACCAGGAAGCCTGATTACATACCAATAGAAGAACAACTAGTCTGATTCCACACCTTCGTTTTCATCGAGCTACTGATGTTGTGCATATCCACCAAAAGCCCAGTTGAAGGGAAAATAAAGTTTCCAGCCATGCAATGCGAACTACCTGATGTGAGGCAACATAGATTTACTACACTTAAAAACAAAATACTACATTCTTATATGAACTTCAAGGAACAATCTTTAAAACACCAGAAAGCCTGAGTACATACCAATAGAAGAACAACTTGTCTGATTCCACACCTTCGTGGTCATCGAGCTGTTGATGGTGTGCATATCCACCGAAAGCCCAGTTGAAGGGAAAATAAAGATTGCAGCCACGCAATGTGAACTCCCTAATGTGAGGCAACAAAGATTTACCACATTTAAAAATAAAGTACTACATTCTTATAAGAACTTCAAGGAACAATTCTTATCACAACAAAAAGCCTGAGTACTTAGCAATAGAAGAACAACTAGTCTGATTCCACACCGTCGTGGTCATAAAGCGGCTGGTGGTGTGTCATATCCATCATAAGCCCAGTTGATGTGAAAATAAAGATTGCAGCCATGCAATGCGAACACCCTGATGTGAGGCAACAAAGATTTACTACATTTGAAAACAAAATACTATGTTCTTATAAGAACTTCATGGAACAATCTTGAAACCAAAAAAAAAGCCTGAGTACATAGCAATAGGAGAACAACTAGTCTGATTCCACACCATCGTGTTCATAAAGCTGCTGGTGGTGTGTCATATCCATCAAAAGCCCAGTTAATGTGCAAATAAAGATTGCAGCCATGCAATGCAAACTCCCTGATGTGAGGCATCTAAGATTTACTACATTTAAAAACAAAATACTACGTTCTTATATGAACTTCGAGGAACAATCTTTAAAACACCAGAAAGCCTGAGTACATACCAATAGAAGAACAACTTGTCTGAATCTACACCGTCAAGGTCATCAACCTGCTGGTGGTGTGTCATATATATCAAAAGCCCAGTTGATGTGCAAATAAAGATTGCAGCCATGCAATGCGAACTCCCTGATGTGAGGCAACAAAGATTTACTACATTTAAAAGTAAAGTACTATGTTCTTATAAGAACTTAAAAGGAGCAATCTTTAAAACAATAAAAAGGCTGAGTACAAACCAATAGTATTACAACTTGTCTGGTTCCACACTGTCGTGGTCATCATGCCGCTGATGGTGTGCATATCCACCAAAAGAACAGCTGAAGGGAAAATAAAGATTGCAGCCATGCAATGCGAAGTCCCTGATGTGAGGCAACAAAGATTTACTACATTTAAAAACAAAATACTACGTTCTTATATGAACTTCAAGGAACAATCATTAAAGCACCAGAATGCCTGAGTACATACCAATAGAAGACAAACTTATCTGATTCCACACCGTCGTGGTCATCAATCTGCTGGTGGTGTGTCATATCTATCAAAAGCCCAGTTGATGTGCAAATAAAGACTGCAGCCATGCAATGCGAACTCCCTGATGTGAGGCAACAAAGATTTACTACATTTAAAAACAAAATACTACGTTTTTATATGAACTTCAAGGAACAATCTTTAAAACACCAGAAATCCTGAGTACATACCAATAGAAGAACAACTTGTCTGATTCCACACCGTCGTGGTCATCGAGCTGCTGATAGTGTGCATATCCACCAAAAGCACAGTTGCAGGGAAAATAAAGATTGCAGCCATGCAATGCGAACTCCTTGATGTGAGGCAACAAAGATATAATACATTTAAAAACAAAATACTACGTTCTTATATGAACTTCAAGGAACAATCTTAAAAACACTGGAAAGCCTTAGTACCTACCAATAGAAGAACAGCATGTCTGATTCCACACCGTCGTGGTCATCAAGCTGCTGGAGGTGTGTCATATCCATCAAAAGCTCAGTTGATGTGCAAATAAAGATTGCAGCCATGCAATGCGAACTCCCTGATGTGAGGCAACAATGATTTACCACATTTAAAAGTAAAGTATTATGTTCTTATAAGAACTTAAAAGGAGCAATCTTTAAAACAATAAAAAGCTAGAGTACATACCAATAGAATTACAACTTGTCTGATTCCACACTGTCGTGGTCATCATGCTGCTGGTGGTGTGTCATATCCATCAAAAGCCCAGTCGATGTGCACTTAAGATTGCAGCCATGCAATGCGAACTCCCTGATGTGAGGCAACAAAGATTTACTACATTTAAAAACAAAATACTACGTTCTTATATGAACTTCAAGGAACAATCTTTAAAACCCCAGAAAGACAGAGTACATACCAATAGAAGAACAACTTGTCTGATTTGACACCGTCATGGTCATCAAGCTGCTGGTGGTGTGTCATATCTATCAAAAGCCCAGTTGATGTGCAAATAAAGATTGCAGCCATGCAATGCGAACTCCCTGATGTAAGGCAACAAAGATTTACTACATTTAAAAACAAAATACTACGTTCTTATATGAACTTCAAGGAACAATCTTTAAAATACCAGAAAGACTGAGTACAAACCAATAGAAGAACAACTTATCTGATTCCACACCGTCGTGGTCATCAACCTGCTGGTAGTGTGTCATATCTCTCAAAAGCCCAGTTGATGTGCAAATAAAGATTGCAGCCATGCAATGCGAACTCTCTGATGTGAGGCAACGAAGATTTACTACATTTAAAAGCAAAATACTACGTTCATATATGAACTTCAAGGAACAATCTTTAAAACACCAGAAAGCCTGAGTAAATAGCAATAGAAGAACAACTTGTCTGATTCCACACCGTCGTGGTCATCAAGCTGCTGGTGGTGTGTCATATCCATCAAAAGCCCAGTTGATGTGCAAATAAAGATTGCAGCCATGCAATGCGAACTCCCTGATGTGAGGCAACAAAGATTTACCACATTTAAAAGTAAAGTACTATGTTCTTATAAGAACTTAAAAGGAGCAATCTTTAAAACAGTAAAAAGCTAGAGTACATACCAATAGAATTACAACTTGTCTGATTGCACACTGTCGTGGTCATCATGCTGCTGGTGGTGTGTCATATCCATCAAAAGCCCAGTCGATGTGCACTTAAGATTGCAGCCATGCAATGGCAACTCCCTGATGTGAGGCATCGAAGATTTACTACATTTAAAGACAAAATACTATGTTCTTATATGAACTTCAAGGAACAATCTATAAAACACCAGAAAGACTGAGTACATACTAATAGAAGAACAACTTGTCTGATTCGACACCGTCGTGATCATCAAGCTGCTGGTGGTGTGTCATATCTATCAAAAGCCCAGTTGTTGTGCAAATATAGATTGCAGCCATGCAATGCGAACTCCCTGATGTGAGGCAACAAAGATTTACTACATTTAAAAACAAAATACTACATTCTTATATGAACTTCAAGGAACAATCTTTAAAACCCCAGAAAGACAGAGTACATACCATTAGAAGAACAACTTGTCTGATTCGACACCGTCATGGTCATCAAGATGCTGGTGGTGTGTCATATCTATCAAAAGCCCAGTTGATGTGCAAATAAAGATTGCAGCCATGCAATGCGAACTCCCTGATGTGAGGCAACAAAGATTTACTACATTTAAAAACAAAATACTACGTTCTTATATGAACTTCAAGGAACAATCTTTAAAACACCAGAAAGACTGAGTACATACCAATAGAAGAACAACTTATCTGATTCCACACCATCATGGTCATCAACCTTCTGGTGGTGTGTCATATCTCTCAAAAGCCCAGTTGATGTGCAAATAAAGATTGCAGCCATGCAATGCAAACTCTCTGATGAAAGGCAAAAAGATTTACTACATTTAAAAGCAAAATACTACGTTCATATATGAACTTCAAGGAACAATCTTTAAAACACCAGAAAGCCTGAGTAAATAGCAATAGAAGAACAACTTGTCTGATTCCACACGGTTGTGGTCATCAAGCTGCTGGTGGTGTGTCATATCCATCAAAAGCCCAGTCGATGTGCACTTAAGATTGCAGCCATGCAATGCGAACTCCCTGATGTGAGGCAACAAAGATTTACTACATTTAAAAACAAAATACTACGTTCTTATATGAACTTCAAGGAACAATCTTAAAAACACTAGAAAGCCTGAGTACCTACCAATAGAAGAACAACTTGTCTGATTCCACACCGTCGTGGTCATCAAGCTGCTGGTGAAGTGTCATATCTATCAAAAGCCTAGTTGACGTGAAAATAAAGATTGCAGCCATGCAATGCGAACTCCCTGATGTGAGGCAACAAAGATTTACTACATTTAAAAACAAAATACTACGTTCTTATATGAACTTCAAGAAACAATCTTTAAAACACCAGAAAGCCTGAGTAAATAGCATTAGAAGAACAACTTGTCTGATTCCACACCGTCGTGGTCATCAAGCTGCTGGTGGTGTGTCATATCTATCAAAAGCCCAGTTGATGTGCAAATAAAGATTGCAGCCATGCAATGCGAACTCCCTGATATGAGGCAACAAAGATTTACTACATTTAAAAACAAAATACAACGTTCTTATATGAACTTCAAGGAACAATCTTTAAAACACCAGAAAGCCTGAGTACATACCAATAGAAGAACAACTTGTCTGATTCGACACCGTCGTGGTCATCAAGCTGCTGGTGGTGTGTCATATCTATCAAAAGCCCAGTTGATGTTCAAATAAAGATTGCAGCCATGCAATGCGAACAACCTGATGTGAGGCAACAAAGATTTACTACATTTAAAAACAAAATACAACGTTCTTATATGAACTTCAAGGAGCAATCTTTAAAACACCAGAAAGCCTGAGTAAATAGCAATAGAAGAACAACTTGTCTGATTCCACACGGTCGTGGTCATCAAGCTGCTGGTGGTGTGTCATATCTACCAAAAGCTAGTTTATATGCAAATAAAGATTGCACCCATGCAATGCGAACTCCCTGATGTGAGGCAACAAAGATGTACTACATTTAAAAACAAAATACTACGTTCTTATATGAACTTCAAGGAACAATCTTTAAAACACCAGAAAGCCTGAGTACATACCAATAGAAGAACAACTTGTCTCATTCCACACCGTCGTGGTCATCAAGCTGCTGGTGGTGTGTCATATCTATCAAAAGCCCAGTTGATGTGCAAATAAAGGTTGCAGCCATGCAATGCGAACTCGCTGATGTGAGGCAACAAAGATTTACTACATTTAAAAACAAAATACTACGTTCTTATATGAACTTCAAGGAACAATCTTAAAAACACTAGAAAGCCTGAGTTCCTACAAATAGAAGAACAACTTGTCTGATTCCACACCGTCGTGGTCATCAAATTGCTGGTGGTGTGTCATATCTATCAAAAGCCTAGTTGATGTGCAAATAAAGATTGCAGCCATGCAATGCGAACTCTCTGATGTGAGGCAACGAAGATTTACTACATTTAAAAGCAAAATACTACGTTCATATATGAACTTCAAGGAACAATCTTTAAAACACCAGAAAGCCTGAGTAAATAGCAATAGAAGAACAACTTGACTGATTCCACACCGTCGTGGTCATCAAGCTGCTGGTGGTGTGTCATATCTAACAAAAGCCCAGTTGATGTGCAAATAAAGATTGCAGCCATGCAATGCGAACAACCTAATGTGACGCAACAAAGATTTACTACATTTAAAAACAAAATACAACGTTCTTATATGAACTTCAAGGAGCAATCTTTAAAACACCAGAAAGCCTGAGTAAATAGCAATAGAAGAACAACTTGTCTGATTCCACACGGTCGTGGTCATCAAGCTGCTGGTGGTGTATCATATCTACCAAAAGCTAGTTTATATGCAAATAAAGATTGCACCCATGCAATGCGAACTCCCTGATGTGAGGCAACAAAGATTTACTACATTTAAAAACAAAATACTACGTTCTTATATGAACTTCAAGGAACAATCTTTAAAACACCAGAAAGCCTGAGTACATACCAATAGAAGAACAACTTGTCTGATTCCACACCGTCGTGGTCATCAAGCTGCTGGTGGTGTGTCATATCTATCAAAAGCCCAGTTGATGTGCAAATAAAGGTTGCAGCCATGCAATGCGAACTCGCTGATGTCAGGCAACAAAGATTTACTACATTTAAAAACAAAATACTACGTTCTTATATGAACTTCAAGGAACAATCTTTAAAACACCAGAAAGCCTGAGTAAATAGCAATACAAGAACAAATTGTCTGATTCGACACCGTCATGGTCATCAACCTGCTTCTGGTGTGTCATATCAATCCAAAGCCCAGTTGAGGTGCAAATAAAGATTGCAGCCATGCAATGCGAACTCCCTGATGTGAGGCAACAAAGATTTACTACAATTAAAAACAAAATACTACGTTCTTATATGAACTTCAAGGAACAATCTTTAGAACACCAGAAAGCCTGAGTACATACCAATAGAAGAACAACTTGTCTGATTCCACACCGTCGTGGTCATCAACCTGCTGGTGGTGTGTCATATCTATCAAAAGCCCAGTTGATGTGCAAATAAAGATTGCAGCCATGCAATGCATACTTGCTGATGTGAGGCAACAAAGATTTACTACATTTAAAAACAAAATACTACGTTCTTATATGAACTTCAAGGAACAATCTTTAAAACACCAGAAAGCCTGAGTACATACCAATAGAAGAACAAATTGAATGATTCCACATCGTCATGGTCATCAAGCTGCTGGTGGTGTGTCATATCTATCAAAAGCCCAGTTGATGTGCAAATAAAGATTGCAGCCGTGCAATGCGAACTCCCTGATGTGAGGCAACAAAGATTTACTACATTTAAAAACAAAATACTACGTTCTTATATGAACTTCAAGGAACAATCTTTAAAACAACAGAAAGCCAGAGTAAATAGCAATAGAAGAGCAACATGTCTGATTCCACACCGTCGTGGTCATCAAGCTGCTGGTGGTGTGTCATATCTATCAAAAGCCTAGTTGACGTGCAAATTAAGATTGCAGCCATGCAATGCGAACTCTCTGATGTGAGGCAACGAAGATTTACTACATTTAAAAGCAAAATACTACGTTCATATATGAACTTCAAGGAACAATCTTTAAAACACCAGAAAGCCTGAGTAAATAGCAATAGAAAAACAACTTGTCTGATTCCACACCGTCGTGGTCATCAAGCTGCTGGTGGTGTGTCATATCTATCAAAAGCTCAGTTGATGTGCAAATAAAAATTGCAGCCATGCAATGTGAACTCCCTGATGTGAGGCAACAAAGATTTACTACATTTAAAAACAAAATACAACGTTCTTATATGAACTTCAAGGAGCAATCTCTAAAACACCAGAAAGCCTGAGTAAATATCAATAGAAGAACAACTCGTCTGATTCCACACGGTCGTGGTCATCAAGCTGCTGGTGGTGTGTCATATCTACCAAATGCTAGTTGATATGCAAATAAAGATTCCAGCCATGCAATGCGAACTCCCTGATGTGAAGCAACAAAGATTTACTACATTTAAAAACAAAATACTACGTTCTTATATGAACTTCAAGGAACAATCTTTCAAACACCAGAAAGCCTGAGTACATACCAATAGAAGAACAATTTGTCTGATTCCACACCGTCGTGGTAATCAACCTGCTGGTGGTGTGTCATATCTATCAAAAGCTAGTTGATGTGCAAATAAAGATTGCAGCCATGCAATGCGAACTCCCTGATGTGAGGCAACAAAGATTTACTACATTTAAAAACAAAATACTACGTTCATATGTGAACTTCAAGGAACAATCTTTAAAACTCCAGAAAGCCTGAGTAAATTGCAATAGAAGAACAACTTGTCTGATTCCACACCGTCGTGGTCATCAAGCTGCTGGTGGTGTGTCATATCTACCAAAAGCTAGTTGATATGCAAATAAAGATTGCACCCATGCAATGCGAACTCCCTGATGTGAGGCAACAAAGATTTACTACATTTAAAAACAAAATACTACGTTCTTATATGAACTTCAAGGAACAATCTTTAAAACACCAGAAAGCCTGAGTTCATACCAATAGAAGAACAACTTGTCTGATTCGACACCGTCATGGTCATCAACCTGCTTCTGGTGTGTCATATCTATCAAAAGCCCAGTTGAGGTGCAAATAAAGATTGCAGCCATGCAATGCGAACTCCCTGATGTGAGGCAACAAAGATTTACTACATTTAAAAACAAAATACTTCGTTCTTATATGAACTTCAAGGAACAATCTTCAAAACACCAGAAAGCCTGAGTACATACCAATTGAAGAACAACTTCTCTGATTGCACACCGTCGTGGTCATCAAGCTGCTGGTGGTGTGTCATATCTATCAAAAGCTAGTTGATATGCAAATAAACATTGCAGCCGTGCAATGCGAACTCCCTGATGTGAGGCAACAAAGATTTACTACATTTAAAAACAAAATACTACGTTCTTATATGAACTTTAAGGAACAATCTTTAAAACACCAGAAAGCCTGAGAACATACCAATAGAAGAACAACTTGTCTGATTCCACACCGTCGTGGTCATCAAGCTGCTGGTGGTGTGACATATCTATCAAAAGCCCAGTTGATGTGCAAATAAAGATTGCAGCCATGCAATGCGAACTCCCTGATGTGAGGCAACAAAGATTTACTACATTTAAAAACAAAGTACTACGTTCTTATTTGAACTTCAAGGAACAATCTTTAAAAGAACAGAAAGCCTGAGTACATACCAATAGAAGAGCAACATGTCTGATTCCACACCGTCGTGGTCATCAAGCTGCTGGTGGTGTGTCATATCTATCAAAAGCTAGTTGATATGCAAAAAAAGATTGCAGCCATGCAATGCGAACTCCCTGATGTGAGGCAACAAAGATTTACTACATTTAAAGACAAACTACTACGTTCTTATATGAACTTCAAGGAACAATCTTTAAAACTCCAGAAAGACTGAGTAAATAGCAATATAAGAACAACTTGTCTGATTCCACACCGTCGTGGTCATCAAGCTGCTGGTGGTGTGTCATATCTATCAAAAGCTAGTTGATATCCAAAAAAAGATTGCAGCCATGCAATGCGAACTCGCTGATGTGAGGCAACAAAGATTTACTACATTTAAAAACAAAATATTACGTTCTTATATGAACTTCAAGGTACAATCTTTAAAACACCAGAAAGACTGTGTAAATAGCAATAGAAGAACAACTTGTCTGATTCCACACCGTCGTGGTCATCAAGCTGCTGGTGGTGTGTCATATCTATCAAAAGCTAGTTGATATGCAAATAAAGATTGCAGCCATGCAATGCGAACTCCCTGATGTGAGGCAACAAAGATTTACTACATTTAAAAACAAAATACTACGTTCTTATATGAACTTCAAGGAACAATCTTTAAAACAACAGAAAGCCTGAGTAAATAGCAATAGAAGAGCAACATGTCTGATTCCACACCGTCGTGGTCATCAAGCTGCTGGTGCTGTGTCATATCTATCAAAAGCTAGTTGATATGCAAATAAAGATTGCACCCATGCAATGCGAACTCCCTGATGTGAGGCAACAAAGATTTAATACATTTAAAAACAAAATACTACGCTCATATATGAACTTAAAGGAACAATCTTTAAAACTCCAGAAAGCCTGAGTAAACAGCAATAGAAGAACAACTTGTCTGATTCCACACCGTCGTGGTCATCAAGCTGCTGGTGGTGTGTCATATCTACCAAAAGCTAGTTGATATGCAAATAAAGATTGCACTCATGCAATGCGAACTCCCTGATGTGAGGCAACAAAGATTTACTACATTTAAAACAAAATACTACGTTCTTATATGAACTTCAAGGAACAATCTTCAAAACCCCAGAAAGCCTGAGTACATACCAATAGAAGAACAACTTGTCTGATTCGACACCGTCATGGTCATCACCCTGCTTCTGGTGTGTCATATCTATCAAAAGCCCAGTTGAGGTGCAAATAAAGATTGCAGCCATGCAATGCGAACTCCCTGATGTGAGGCAACAGAGATTTACTACATTTAAAAACAAAATACTACGTTCTTATATGAACTTCAAGGAACAATCTTTAAAACACCAAAAAGCCTGAGTAAATACCAATAGAAGAACAATTTGTCTGATTCCACCCGGTCGTGGTCATCAAGCTGCTGGTGGTGTGTCATATCTATCAAAAGCCCAGTTGAGGTGCAAATAAAGATTGCAGCCATGCAATGCAAACTCCCTGATGTGAGGCAACAAAGATTTAATACATTTAAAAACAAAATACTACGTTCATATATGAACTTCAAGGAACAATCTTTAAAACACCAGAAAGCCTGAGTACATACTAATAGAAGAACAACTTGTCTGATTACACACCGTCGTGGTCATCAAGCTGCTGGTGGTGTGTCATATCTATCAAAAGCTAGTTGATATGCAAAAAAAGATTGCAGCCATGCAATGCGAACTCCCTGATGTAAGACAACAAAGATTTACTACATTTAAAAACAAAATACTATGTTCTTATATGAACTTCAAGGAACAATCTTTAAAACACCAGAAAGCCTGAGTACATACCAATAGAACAACAACTTGTCTGATTCCACACGGTCGTGGTCATCAAGCTGCTGGTGGTGTGTCATATCTATCAAAAGCCCAGTTGATGTGCAACTAAAGATTGCAGCCATGCAATGCGAACTCCCTGATGTGAGGCAACAAAGATTTACTACATTTAAAAACAAAATACTACGTTCTTATATGAACTTCAAGGAACAATCTTTAAAACACCAGAAAGCCTGAGTAAATAGCAATAGAAGAACAACTTGTCTGATTCCACACCGTCGTGGTCATCATGCTGCTGGTGGTGTGTCATATCTACCAAAAGCTAGTTGATATGCAAATAAAGATTGCACCCATGCAATGCGAACTCCCTGATGTGAGGCAACAAAGATTTACTACATTTAAAAACAAAATACTACGTTCATATATGAACTTCAAGGAACAATCTTTAAAACACCAGAAAGCCTGAGTACATACCAATAGAAGAACAACTTGTCTGATTCCACACCGTCGTGGTCATCACGCTGCTGGTGGTGTGTCATATCTATCAAAAGCCCAGTTGAGGTGCAAATAAAGATTGCAGCCATGCAATGCGAACTCCCTGATGTGAGGCAACAAAGATTTACTACATTTAAAAACAAAATACTACGTTCTTATATGAACTTCAAGGAAAAATCTTTAAAACACCAGAAAGCCTGAGTACATACCAATAGAAGAACAACTTTTCTGATTGCACACCGTCGTGGTCATCAAGCTGCTGGTGGTGTGTCATATCTATCAAAAGCTAGTTGATATGCAAATAAAGATTGCAGCCGTGCAATGCAAACTCCCTGATGTGAGGCAACAAAGATTTACTACATTTAAAAACAAAATACTACGTTCTTAAATGAACTTTAAGGAACAATCTTTAAAACACCAGAAAGCCTGAGTATATACCGATAGAAGAACAACTTGTCTGATTCCACACCGTCGTGGTCATCAAGCTGCTGGTGGTGTGTCACGTCTATCAAAAGCTAGTTGATATGCAAAAAAAGATTGCACCCATGCAATGCGAACTCCCTGATGTGAGGCAACAAAGATTTACTACATTTAAAGACAAAATACTACGTTCTTATATGAACTCCAAGGAACAATCTTTAAAACACCAGAAAGACTGAGTAAATAGCAATAGAAGAACAACTTGCTGATTCGACACTGTCGTGGTCATCAAGCTGCTGGTGGTGTGTCATATCTATCAAAAGCTAGTTGATATGCAAAAAAAGATTGCAGCCGTGCAATGCGAACTCCCTGATGTGAGACAACAAAGATTTACTACATTTAAAAACAAAATACTACGTTCTTATATGAACTTCAAGGAACAATCTTTAAAACACCAGAAAGCCTGAGTACGTACCAATAAAACAACAACTTGTCTGATTCCACACGGTCGTGGTCATCAAGCTGCTGGTGGTGTATCATATCAATCAGAAGCCCAGTTGATGTGTAACTAAAGATTGCAGTCATGCAATGCGAACTCCCTGATGTGAGGCAACAAAGATTTACTACATTTAAAAACAAAATTCTACGTTCTTATATGAACTTCAAGGAACAATCTTTAAAACACCAGAAAGCCTGAGTAAATAGCAATAGAAGAACAACTTGTCTGATTCCACACCGTCGCGGTCATCAAGCTGCTGGTGGTGTGTCATATCTACCAAAAGCTAGTTGATATGCAAATAAAGATTGCACCCATGCAATGCGAACTCCCTGATGTGAGGCAACAAAGATTTACTACATTTAAAAACAAAATACTACGTTCATATATGAACTTCAAGGAACAATCTTTAAAACAGCAGAAAGCCTGAGTACATACCAATAGAAGAACAACTTGTCTGATTCCACACCGTCGTGGTCATCAAGCTGCTGGTAGTGTGTCATATCTATCAAAAGCCCAGTTGATGTGCAAATAATGATTGCAGACATGCAATGCGAACTCCCTAATGTGAGGCAACAAAGATTTACTACATTTAAAAACAAAATACTACGTTCTTATATGAACTTCAAGGTACAATCTTTAAAACAACAGAAAGCCTGAGTAAATAGCAATAGAAGAGCAACATGTCTGATTCCACACCGTCGTGGTCATCAAGCTGCTGGTGGTGTGTCATGTCTATCAAAAGCTAGTTGATATGCAAAAAAAGATTGCACCCATGCAATGCGAACTCCCTGATGTGAGGCAACAAAGATTTACTACATTTAAAGACAAAATACTACGTTCTTATATGAACTCCAAGGAACAATCTTTAAATCACCAGAAAGACTGAGTAAATAGCAATAGAAGAACAACTTGTCTGATTCGACACTGTCGTGATCATCAAGCTGCTGGTGGTGTGTCATATCTATCAAAAGCTAGTTGATATGCAAAAAAAGATTGCAGCCATGTAATGCGAACTCCCTGATGTGAGGCAACAAAGATTTACTACATTTAAAGACAAAATACTACGTTCTTATATGAACTTCAAGGAACAATCTTTAAAACACCAGAAAGACTAGGTAAATAGCAATAGAAGAACAACTTGTCTGATTCCACACCGTCGTGGTCATCAAGCTGCTGGTGGTGTGTCATATCTATCAAAAGCTAGTTCATATGCAAATAAAGATTGCAGCCATGCAATGCGAACTCCCTGATGTGAGGCAACAAAGATTTGCTACATTTAAAAACAAAATACTACGTTCTTATTTGAACTTCGAGGAACAATCTTTAAAACACCAGAAAGCCTGAGTATATAGCAATAGAAGAACATCTTGTCTGATTCCACACCGTCGTGGTCATCAAGCTGCTGGTGGTGTGTCATATCTATCAAAAGCCCAGTTGATGTGCAAATAAAGATTGCAGCCATGCAATGCGAACTCCCTGATGTGAGGCAACAAAGATTTACTACATTTAAAAACAAAATACTACGTTCTTATATGAACTTCAAGGAACAATCTTTAAAACAACAGAAAGCCTGAGTAAATAGCAATAGAAGAGCAACATGTCTGATTTCACACCGTCGTGGTCATCAAGCTGCTGGTGGTGTGTCATATCTATCAAAAGCTAGTTGATATGCAAATAAAGATTGCAGCCATGCAATGCGAACTCCCTGATGTGAGGCAACAAAGATTTACTACATTTAAAAACAAAATACTACGTTCTTATATGAACTTCAAGGAACAATCTTTAAAACACCAGTAAGCCTGGGTACATACCAATAGAAGAACAACTTGTCTGATTCCACACCGTCGTGGTCATCAAGCTGCTGGTGGTGTGTCATATCTATCAAAAGCTAGTTGATATGCAAATAAAGATTGCAGCCATGCAATGCGAACTCCCTGATGTGAGGCAACAAAGATTTACTACATTTAAAGACAAAATACTACGTTCTTATATGAACTTCAAGGAACAATCTTTAAAACACCAGAAAGACTGAGTACATACCAATAGAAGAACAACTTGTCTGATTCGACACCGTCGTGGTCATCAAGCTGTTGGTGATGCGTCATATCTATCAAAAGCACAGTTGATGTGCAAATAAAGATTTCAGCCATGCAATGCGAACTCCCTGATGTGAGGCAACAAAGTTTTACTACATTTAAAAACAAAATACTACGTTCTTATATGAACTTCAAGGAACAATCTTTAAAACACCAGAAAGCCTGAGTACATACCAATAGAAGAACAACTTGTCTGATTACACACCGTCGTGGTCATCAAGCTGCTGGTGGTGTGTCATATCTATCAAAAGCTAGTTGATATGCAAAAAAAGATTGCAGCCATGCAATGCAAACTCCCTGATGTGAGACAACAAAGATTTACTACATTTAAAAACAAAATACTACGTTCATATATGAACTTCAAGGAACAATCTTTAAAACACCAGAAAGCATGAGTACATACCAATAGAAGTACAACTTGTCTGATTCGACACCGTCATGGTCATAAACCTTCTTCTGGTGTGTCATATCTATCAAAAGCCCAGTTGAGGTGCAAATAAAGATTGCAGCCATGCAATGCGAACTCCCTGATGTGAGGCAACAAAGATTTACTACATTTAAAAACAAAATACTACGTTCATATATGAAATTCAAGGAACAATCTTCAAAACACCAGAAAGCCTGAGTACATACCAATAGAAGAACAACTTTTCTGATTGCACACCGTCGTGGTCATCAAGCTGCTGGTGGTGTGTCATATCTATCAAAAGCTAGTTGATATGCAAATAAAGATTGCAGCCGTGCAATGCGAACTCCCTGATGTGAGGCAACAAAGATTTACTACATTTAAAAACAAAATACTACGTTCTTATATGAACTTTAATGAACAATCTTTAAAACACCAGAAAGCCTGAGTACATACCAATAGAAGAACAACTTGTCTGATTCCACACCGTCGTGGTCATCAAGCTGCTGGTAGTGTGTCATATCTATCAAAAGCCCAGTTGATGTGCAAAGAATGATTGCAGCCATGCAATGCGAACTCCCTAATGTGAGGCAACAAAGATTTACTACATTTAAAAACAAAATACTACGTTCATATGTGAACTTCAAGGAACAATCTTTAAAACACCAGAAAGCCTGAGTACATACCAATAGAAGAACAACTTGTCTGATTCCACACCGTCGTGGTCATCAAGCTGCTGGTGGTGTGTCATATCTATCAAAAGCCCAGTTGATGTGCAAATAAAGATTGCAGCCACGCAATGCGAACTCCCTGATGTGAGGCAACAAAGATTTACTACATTTAAAAACAAAATACTACGTTCTTATATGAACTTCAAGGAACAATCTTTAAAACAACAGAAAGCCTGAGTAAATAGCAATAGAAGAGCAACATGTCTGATTCCACACCGTCGTGGTCATCAAGCTGCTGGTGGTGTGTCATGTCTATCAAAAGCTAGTTGATATGCAAAAAAAGATTGCAGCCATGCAATGCGAACTCCCTGATGTGAGGCAACAAAGATTTACTACATTTAAAGACAAAATACTACGTTCTTATATGAACTCCAAGGAACAATCTTTAAAACACCAGAAAGACTGAGTAAATAGCAATAGAAGAACAACTAGTCTGATTCGACACCGTCGTGGTCATCAAGCTGCTGGTGGTTGTCATATCTATCAAAAGCTAGTTGATATGCAAAAAAAGATTGCAGCCATGCAATGCGAACTCCCTGATGTGAGGCAACAAAGTTTTACTACATTTAAAGACAAAATACTACGTTCTTATATGAACTTCAAGGAACAATCTTTAAAACACCAGAAAGACTGAGTAAATAGCAATAGAAGAACAACTTGTCTGATTCCACACCGTCGTGGTCATCAAGCTGCTGGTGGTGTGTCATATCTATCAAAAGCTAGTTGATATGCAAATAAAGATTGCAGCCATGCAATGCGAACTCCCTGATGTGAGGCAATAAAGATTTGCGACATTTAAAAACAAAATACTACGTTCTTATTTGAACTTCGAGGAACAATCTTTAAAACAACAGAAAGCCTGAGTAAATAGCAATAGAAGGGCAACATGTCTGATTCCACACCGTCGTGGTCATCAAGCTGCTGGTGGTGTGTCATATCTATCAAAAGCTAGTTGATATGCAAATAAAGATTGCAGCCATGCAATGCGAACTCCCTGATGTGAGGCAACAAAGATTTACTACATTTAAAAACAAAATACTACGTTCTTATATGAACTTCAAGGAACAATCTTTAAAACACCAGAAAGCCTGAGTACATACCAATAGAAGAACAACTTGTCTGATTCGACACCGTCGTGGTCATCAAGCTGCTGGTGGTGTGTCATATCTATCAAAAGCTAGTTGATATGCAAATAAAGATTGCAGCCATGCAATGCGAACTCCCTGATGTGAGGCAACGAAGATTTACTACATTTAAAGACAAAATACTACGTTCTTATATGAACTTCAAGGAACAATCATTAAAACACCAGAAAGACTGAGTACACACCAATAGAAGAACAACTTGTCTGATTCGACACCGTCGTGGTCATCAAGCTGTTGGTGGTGCGTCATATCTATCAAAAGCCCAGTTGATGTTCAAATAAAGATTGCAGGCATGCAATGCGAACTCCCTGATGTGAGGCAACAAAGATTTACTACATTTAAAAACAAAATACTACGTTCTTATATGAACTTCAAGGAACAATCTTTAAAACACCAGAAAGCATGAGTACATACCAATAGAAGTACAACTTGTCTGATTCGACACCGTCATGGTCATCAACCTTCTTCTGGTGTGTCATATCTATCAAAAGCCCAGTTGAGGTGCAAATAAAGATTGCAGCCATGCAATGCGAACTCCCTGATGTGAGGCAACAAAGATTTACTACATTTAAAAACAAAATACTACGTTCATATATGAAATTCAAGGAACAATCTTCAAAACACCAGAAAGCCTGAGTACATACCAATAGAAGAACAACTTTTCTGATTGCACACCGTCGTGGTCATCAAGCTGCTGGTGGTGTGTCATATCTATCAAAAGCTAGTTGATATGCAAATAAAGATTGCAGCCGTGCAATGCGAACTCCCTGATGTGAGGCAACAAAGATTTACTACATTTAAAAACAAAATACTACGTTCTTATATGAACTTTAATGAACAATCTTTAAAACACCAGAAAGCCTGAGTACATACCAATAGAAGAACAACTTGTCTGATTCCACACCGTCGTGGTCATCAAGCTGCTGGTAGTGTGTCATATCTATCAAAAGCCCAGTTGATGTGCAAACAATGATTGCAGCCATGCAATGCGAACTCCCTAATGTGAGGCAACAAAGATTTACTACATTTAAAAGCAAAATACTACGTTCATATGTGAACTTCAAGGAACAATCTTTAAAACACCAGAAAGCCTGAGTACATACCAATAGAAGAACAACTTGTCTGATTCCACACCGTCGTGGTCATCAAGCTGCTGGTGGTGTGTCATATCTATCAAAAGCCCAGTTGATGTGCAAATAAAGATTGCAGCCACGCAATGCGAACTCCCTGATGTGAGGCAACAAAGATTTACTACATTTAAAAACAAAATACTACGTTCTTATATGAACTTCAAGGAACAATCTTTAAAACACCAGAAAGACTGAGTAAATAGCAATAGAAGAACAACTTGTCTGATTCGACACCGTCGTGGTCATCAAGCTGCTGGTGGTTGTCATATCTATCAAAAGCTAGTTGATATGCAAAAAAAGATTGCAGCCATGCAATGCGAACTCCCTGATGTGAGGCAACAAAGATTTACTACATTTAAAGACAATATACTACGTTCTTATATGAACTTCAAGGAACAATCTTTAAAACACCAGAAAGACTGAGTAAATAGCAATAGAAGAACAACTTGTCTGATTCCACACCGTCGTGGTCATCAAGCTGCTGGTGGTGTGTCATATCTATCAAAAGCTAGTTGATATGCAAATAAAGATTGCAGCCATGCAATGCGAACTCCCTGATGTGAGGCAACAAAGATTTACTACATTTAAAAACAAAATACTACGTTCTTATTTGAACTTCGAGGAACAATCTTTAAAACACCAGAAAGCCTGAGTACATAGCAATAGAAGAACAACTTGTCTGATTCCACACCGTCGTGGTCATCAAGCTGTAGGTGGTGCGTCATATCTATCAAAAGCCCAGTTGATGTTCCAATAAAGATTGCAGCCATGCAATGCGAACTCCCTGATGTGAGGCAACAAAGATTTACTACATTTAAAAACAAAATACTACGTTCTTATATGAACTTCAAGGAACAATCTTTAAAACAACAGAAAGCCTGAGTAAATAGCAATAGAAGAGCAACATGTCTGATTCCACACTGTCGTGGTCATCAAGCTGCTGGTGGTGTGTCATATCTATCAAAAGCTAGTTGATATGCAAATAAAGATTGCAGGCATGCAATGCGAACTCCCTGATGTGAGGCAACAAAGATTTACTACATTTAAAAACAAAATACTACGTTCTTATATGAACTTCAAGGAACAATCTTTAAAACACCAGAAAGCCTGAGTACATAACAATAGAAGAACAACTTGTCTGATTCGACACCGTCGTGGTCATCAAGCTGCTGGTGGTGCGTCATGTCTATCAAAAGCCCAGTTGATGTGCAAATAAAGTTTGCAGCCATGCAATGCGAACTCCCTGATGTGAGGCAACAAAGATTTACTACATTTAAAAACAAAATACTACGATCTTATATGAACTTCAAGGAACAATCTTTAAAACACCAGAAAGCCTGAGTACATACCAATAGAAGAACAACTTGTCTGAATACACACCGTCGTGGTCATCAAGCTGCTGGTGGTGTGTCATATCTATCAAAAGCCCAGTTGCTGTGCAAATAAAGATTGCAGCCATGCAATGCGAACTCACTGATGTTAGGCAACAAAGATTTACTACATTTAAAAACAAAATACTACGTTCTTATATGAACTTCAAGGAACAATCTTTAAAACACCAGAAAGCCTGAGTACATACCAATAGAAGAACAACTTGTCTGAATACAGACCGTCGTGGTCATCAAGCTGCTGGTGGTGTGTCATAACTATCAAAAGCTAGTTGATATGCAAATAAAGATTGCAGCCATGCAATGCGAACTCCCTGATGTGAGACAACAAATATTTACTACATTTAAAAACAAAATACTACGTTCTTATATGAACTTCAAGGAACAATCTTTAAAACACCAGAAAGCCTGAGTACATACCAATAGAAGAACAACTTGTCTGATTCCACACCGTCGTGGTCATCAAGCTGCTGGTAGTGTGTTATATCTATCAAAAGCCCAGTTGATGTGCAAATAAAGATTGCAGCCATGCAATGCGAACTCCCTGATGTGAGGCAACAAAGATTTACTACATTTAAAAACAAAATACTACGTTCTTATATGAACTTCAAGGAACAATCTTTAAAACACCAGAAAGCCTGAGTAAATAGCAATAGAAGAGCAACATGTCTGATTCCATACCGTCGTGGTCATCAAGCTGCTGGTGGTGTGTCATATCTCTCAAATGCTAGTTGATATGCAAATAAAGATTGCAGCCATGCAATGCGAACTCCCTGATGTGAGGCAACAAAGATTTACTACATTTAAAAACAAAATACTACGTTCTTATATGAACTTCAAGGAACATTCTTTAAAACACCAGAAACCCTGAGTAAATAGCATTAGAAGAACAACTTGCAGCCATGCAATGCGAAATCCCTGATGTGAGGCAACAAAGATTTACTACATTTAAAAACAAAATACTACGTTCTTATATGAACCTCAAGGAACAATCTTTAAAACACCAGAAAGCCTGAGTAAATAGCATTAGAAGAACAACTTGTCTGATTCCACACCATCGTGGTCATCAAGCTGCTGGTGGTGTGTCATATCTATCAAAAGCTAGTTGATATGCAAATAAATATTGCAGCCATGCAAAGCGAACTCCCTGATGTGAGGCAACAAAGATTTACTACATTTAAAAACAAAATACTACGTTCTTATATGAACTTCAAGGAACAATCTTTAAAACAACAGAAAGCCTGAGTAAATAGCAATAGAAGAGCAACATGTCTGATTCCACACTGTCGTGGTCATCAAGCTGCTGGTGGTGTGTCATATCTATCAAAAGCTAGTTGATATGCAAATAAAGATTGCAGGCATGTAATGCGAACTCCCTGATGTGAGGCAACAAAGATTTACTACATTTAAAAACAAAATACTACGTTCTTATATGAACTTCAAGGAACAATCTTTAAAACACCAGAAAGCCTGAGTACATAACAATAGAAGAACAACTTGTCTTATTCGACACCGTCGTGGTCATCAAGCTGCTGGTGGTGCGTCATGTCTATCAAAAGCCCAGTTGATGTGCAAATAAAAATTGCAGCCATGCAATGCGAACTCCCTGATGTGAGGCAACAAAGATTTACTACATTTAAAAACAAAATACTACGATCTTATATGAACTTCAAGGAACAATCTTTAAAACACCAGAAAGCCTGAGTACATACCAATAGAAGAACAACTTGTCTGAATACACACCGTCATGGTCATCAAGCTGCTGGTGGTGTGTCATATCTATCAAAAGCCCAGTTGCTGTGCAAATAAAGATTGCAGCCATGCAATGCGAACTCACTGATGTTAGGCAACAAAGATTTACTACATTTAAAAACAAAACACTACGTTCTTATATGAACTTCAAGGAACAATCTTTAAAACACCAGAAAGCCTGAGTACATACCAATAGAAGAACAACTTGTCTGAATACACACCGTCGTGGTCATCAAGCTGCTGGTGGTGTGTCATAACTATCAAAAGCTAGTTGATATGCAAATAAAGATTGCAGCCATGCAATGCGAACTCCCTGATGTGAGACAACAAATATTTACTACATTTAAAAACAAAATACTACATTCTTATATGAACTTCAAGGAACAATCTTTAAAACACCAGAAAGCCTGAGTACATACCAATAGAAGAACAACTTGTCTGATTCGACACCGTCGTTGTCATCAAGCTGCTGGTGGTGTGTCATATCTATCAAAAGCCCAGTTGATGTGCAAATAAAGATTGCAGTCATGCAATGCGAACTCCCTGATGTGAGGCAACAAAGATTTACTACATTTAAAAACAAAATACTACGTTCTTATATGAACTTCAAGGAACAATCTTTAAAACACCAGAAAGCCTGAGTAAATAGCAATAGAAGAACAACTTGTTTGATTCCACACCGTCGTGGTCATCAAGCTGCTATTGGTGTGTCATATCTATCAAAAGCTAGTTGATATGGAAATAAAGATTGCAGCCATGCAATGCGAACTCCCTGATGTGAGGCAACAAAGGATTTACTACATTTAAAAACAAAATACTACGTTCTTATATGAACTTCAAGGAACAAACTTTAAAACACCAGAAAGCCTGAGTAAATAGCAATAGAAGAACAACTTGTCTGATTCCACACCGTCGTGGTCATTAAGCTGCTGGTGGTGTGTCATATCTATCAAAAGCTAGTTGATATGCAAATAAAGATTGCAGCCATGCAATGCGAACTCCTTGATGTGAGGCAACAAAGATTTACTACATTTAAAAACAAAATACTACGTTCTTATATGAACTTCAAGGAACAATCTTTAAAACACCAGAAAGCCTGAGTACATACCAATAGAGGAACAACTTGTCTGATTCCACACCGTCGTGGCCATCAAGCTGCTGGTGGTGTGTCATATCTATCAAAAGCCCAGTTGATGTGCAAATAAAGATTGCAGCCATGCAATGCGAACTCCCTGATGTGAGGCAACAAAAATTTACTACATTTAAAAACAAAATACTACGTTCTTATATGAACTCCAAGGAACAATCTTCAAAACACCAGAAAGACTGAGTAAATATCAATAGAAGAACAACTTGTCTGATTCCACACCGTCGTGGTCATCAAGCTGCTGGTGGTGTGTCATATCTATCAAAAGCTAGTTGATATGCAGAAAGAGATTGCAGCCATGCAATGCGAACTCCCTGATGTGAGGCAACGAAGATTTACTACATTTAAAGACAAAATACTACGTTCTTATATGAACTTTCAAGAAACAATCTTTAAAACACCAGAAAGACTGAGCACATACCAATAGAAGAACAACTTGTCTGATTCGACACCGTCGTGGTCATCAAGCTGCTGGTGGTGCGTCATATCTATCAAAAGCCCAGTTGATGTGCAAGTAAAGATTGCAGCCATGCAATGCGAACTCCCTGATGTGAGGCAACAAAGATTTACTACATTTAAAAACAAAATACTACGCTCTTATATGAACTTCAAGGAGCAATCTTTAAAACAACAGAAAGCCTGAGTAAATAGCAATAGAAGAGCAACATGTCTGATTCCACACTGTCGTGGCCATCAAGCTGCTGGTGGTGTGTCATATCTATCAAAAGCTAGTTGATATGCAAATAAAGATTGCAGCCATGCAATGCGAACTCCCTGATGTGAGGCAACAAAGATTTACTACATTTAAAAACAAAATACTACGTTCTTATATGAACTTCAAGGAACAATCTTTAAAACACCAGAAAGCCTGAGTACATACCAATAGAAGAACAACTTGTCTGATTCGACACCGTCGTGGTCATCAAGCTGCTGGTGGTGCGTCATATCTATCAAAAGCCCAGTTGATGTGCAAATAAAGATTGCAGCCATGCAATGCGAACTCCCTGATGTGAGGCAACAAAGATTTACTACATTTAAAAACAAAATACTACGTTCTTATATGAACTTCAAGGAACAATCTTTAAAACACCAGAAAGCCTGAGTACATACCAATAGAAGAACAACTTGTCTGATTCCACACGGTCGTGGTCATCAAGCTGCTGGTGGTGTGTCATATCTATCAAAAGCCCAGTTGAGGTGCAAATAATGATTGCAGCCATGCAATGCGAACTCTCTAATGTGAATCAACAAAGATTTACTACATTTAAAAACAAAATACTACGTTCTTTTATGAACTTCAAGGAACAATCTTTAAAACACCAGAAAGCCTGAGTACATACCAATAGAAGAACAACTTGTCTGATTCCACACCGTCGTGGTCATCAAGCTGCTGGTAGTGTGTTATATCTATCAAAAGCCCAGTTGATGTGCAAATAAAGATTGCAGCCATGCAATGCGAACTCCCTGATGTGAGGCAACAAAGATTTACTACATTTAAAAACAAAATACTACGTTCTGATATGAACTTCAAGGAACAATCTTTAAAACACCAGAAAGCCTGAGTAAATAGCAATAGAAGAGCAACATGTCTGATTCCACACTGTCGTGGCCATCAAGCTGCTGGTGGTGTGTCATATCTATCAAAAGCTAGTTGATATGCAAATAAAGATTGCAGCCATGCAATGCGAACTCCCTGATGTGAGGCAACAAAGATTTACTACATTTAAAAACAAAATACTACGTTCTTATATGAACTTCAAGGAACAATCTTTAAAACACCAGAAAGCCTGAGTACATACCAATAGAAGAACAACTTGTCTGATTCCACACGGTCGTGGTCATCAAGCTGCTGGTGGTGTGTCATATCTATCAAAAGCCCAGTTGAGGTGCAAATAATGATTGCAGCCATGCAATGCGAACTCTCTAATGTGAATCAACAAAGATTTACTACATTTAAAAACAAAATACTACGTTCTTATATGAACTTCAAGGAACAATCTTTAAAACACCAGAAAGCCTGAGTACATACCAATAGAAGAACAACTTGTCTGATTCCACACCGTCGTGGTCATCAAGCTGCTGGTAGTGTGTTATATCTATCAAAAGCCCAGTTGATGTGCAAATAAAGATTGCAGCCATGCAATGCGAACTCCCTGATGTGAGGCAACAAAGATTTACTACATTTAAAAACAAAATACTACGTTCTTATATGAACTTCAAGGAACATTCTTTAAAACACCAGAAACCCTGAGTAAATAGCATTAGAAGAACAACTTGCAGCCATGCAATGCGAAATCCCTGATGTGAGGCAACAAAGATTTACTACATTTAAAAACAAAATACTACGTTCTTATATGAACCTCAAGGAACAATCTTTAAAACACCAGAAAGCCTGAGTAAATAGCATTAGAAGAACAACTTGTCTAATTCCACACCATCGTGGTCATCAAGCTGCTGGTGGTGTGTCATATCTATCAAAAGCTAGTTGATATGCAAATAAATATTGCAGCCATGCAAAGCGAACTCCCTGATGTGAGGCAACAAAGATTTACTACATTTAAAAACAAAATACTACGTTCTTATATGAACTTCAAGGAACAATTTTTAAAACACCAGAGAGCCTGAGTACATACCAATAGAAGAACAACTTGTCTGATTCCACACCGTCGTGGTCATCAAGCTGCTGGTGGTGTGTCATATCTATCAAAAGCCCAGTTGATGTGCAAATAAAGATTGCAGCCATGCAATGCGAACTCCCTGATGTGAGGCAACAAAGATTTACTACATTTAAAAACAAAATACTACGTTCTTATATGAACTTCAAGGAACAATCTTTAAAACAACAGAAAGCCTGAGTAAATAGCAATAGAAGAGCAACATGTCTGATTCCACACTGTCGTGGTCATCAAGCTGCTGGTGGTGTGTCATATCTATCAAAAGCTAGTTGATAAGCAAATAAAGATTGCAGCCATGCAATGAGTACTCCCTGATGTGAGGCAACAAAGATTTACTAAATTTAAAAACAAAATACTACGTTCTTATATGAACTTCAAGGAACAATCTTTAAAACACCAGAAAGCCTGAGTACATACCAATAGAAGAACAACTTGTCTGATTCGACACCATCGTGGTCATCAAGCTGCTGGTGGTGCGTCATATCTCTCAAAAGCCCAGTTGATGTGCAAATAAAGATTGCAGCCATGCAATGCGAACTCCTGATGTGAGGCAACAAAGATTTACTACATTTAAAAACAAAATACTACGTTCTTATATGAACTTCAAGGAACAATCTTTAAAACACCAGAAAGCCTGAGTACATACCAAAGGAAGAACAACTTGTCTGATTCCACACCGTCGTGGTCATCAAGCTGCTGGTGGTGTGTCATAACTATCAAAAGCTAGTTGATATGCAAATAACGATTGCAGCCATACAATGCGAACTCCCTGATGTGAGACAACAAAGACTTACTACATTTAAAAACAAAATACTACGTTCTTATATGAACTTCAAGGAACAATCTTTAAAACACCAGAAAGCCTGAGTTCATACCAATAGAAAACAACTTGTCTGATTCGACACCGTCGTTGTCATCAAGCTGCTGGTGGTGTGTCATATATATCAAAAGCCCAGTTGATGTGCAAATAAAGATTGCAGCCATGCAATGCGAACTCCCTGATGTGAGGCAACAAAGATTTACTACATTTAAAAACAAAATACAACGTTCTTATATGAACTTCAAGGAACAATCTTTACAACACCAGAAAGCCTGAGTAAATAGCAATAGAAGAACAACTTGTCTGATTCCACACCGTCGTGGTCATCAAGCTGCTGGTGGTGTGTCATATCTATCAAAAGCTAGTTGATATGGAAATAAAGATTGCAGCCATGCAATGCGAACTCCCTGATGTGAGGCAACAAAGATTTACTACATTTAAAAACAAAATACTACGTTCTTATATGAACTTCAAGGAACAAACTTTAAAACACCAGAAAGCCTGAGTAAATATGCAATAGAAGAACAACTTGTCTGATTCCACACCGTCGTGGTCATTAAGCTGCTGGTGGTGTGTCATATCTATCAAAAGCTAGATGATATGCAAATAAAGATTGCAGCCATGCAATGCGAACTCCCGGATGTGAGGCAACAAAGATTTGCTACATTTAAAAACAAAATACTACGTTCTTATATGAACTTCAAGGAACAATCTTTAAAACACCAGAAAGCCTGAGTACATACCAATAGAAGAACAACTTGTCTGATTCCACACGGTCGTGGTCATCAAGCTGCTGGTGGTGTGTCATATCTATTAAAAGCCCAGTTGATGTGCAAATAAAGATTGCAGCCATGCAGTGCGAACTCCCTGATGTGAGGCAACAAAGATTTACTACATTTAAAAACAAAATACTACGTTCTTATATGAACTTCTAGGAACAATCTTTAAAACACCAGAAAGCCTGAGTAAAAAGCAATAGAAGAGCAACATGTCTGATTCCACACCGTCGTGGTCATCAAGCTGCTGGTGGTGTGTCATATCTCTCAAATTCTAGTTGATATGCAAATAAAGATTGCAGCCATGCAATGCGAACTCCCTGATGTGAGGCAACAAAGATTTACTACATTTAAAAACAAAATACTACGTTCTTATATGAACTTCAAGGAACAATCTTTAAAACACTAGAAACCCTGAGTAAATAGCATTAGAAGAACAACTTGCAGCCATGCAATACGAAATCCCTGATGTGAGGCAACAAAGATTTACTACATTTAAAAACAAAATACTACGTTCTTATATGAACCTCAAGGAAAAATCTTTAAAACACCAGAAAGCCTGAGTATATAGCATTAGAAGAAGAACTTGTCTGATTCCACACCGTCGGGGTCATCAAGCTGCTGGTGGTGTGTCATATCTATCAAAAGCTAGTTGATATGCAAATAAATATTGCAGCCATGCAAAGCGAACTCCCTGATGTGAGGCAACAAAGATTTACTACATTTAAAAACAAAATACTACGTTCTTATATGAACTTCAAGGAACAATCTTTAAATCACCAGAAAGCCTGAGTACATACCAATAGAAGAACAACTTGTCTGATTCGACACCGTCGTGGTCATAAAGCTGCTGGTGTTGTGTCATATCTATCAAAAGCTAGTTGATATGCAAATAAAGATTGCAGCCATGCAATGCGAACTCCCTGATGTGAGGCAACAAAGATTTACTACATTAAAGAAGCAAAATACTACGTTCTTATGTGAACTTCAAGGAACAATTTTTAAAACACCAGAAAGCCTGAGTAAATAGCAATAGAAGAACAATTTTTCTGATTCCACAACGTCGTGGTCATCAAGCTGCTGGTGGTGTGTCATATCTATCAAAAGCTAGTTGATATGCAAATAAAGATTGCAGCCATGCAAAGCGAACTCCCTGATGTGAGGCAACAAAGATTTACTACATTTAAAAACAAAATACTACGTTCTTATATGAACTTCAAGGAACAATCTTTAAAACACCAGAAAGCCTGAGTACATACCAATAGAAGAACAATTTGTCTGATTCCACACCGTCGTTGTCATCAAGCTGCTGGTGGTGTGTCATATCTATCAAAAGCCCAGTTGATGTGCAAATAAAGATTGCAGCCATGCAATGCGAACTCCCTGATGTGAGGCAACAAAGATTTACTACATTTAGAAACAAAATACTACGTTCTTATATGAACTTCAAGGAACAATCTTTAAAACACCAGAAAGCCTGAGTACATACCAATAGAAGAACAACTTGTCTGATACGACACCGTCGTGGTCATCAACCTGCTTCTGGTGTGTCATATCTATCAAAAGCTAGTTGATATGCAAATAAGGGTTGCAGCCATGCAATGCGAACTCCCTGATGTGAGGCAACAAAGATTTACTACATTTAAAAACAAAATACTACGTTCTTATATGAACTTCAAGGAACAATCTTTAAAACACCAGAAAGCCTGAGTACATACCAATAGAAGAACAACTTGTCTGATTCGACACCGTCATTGTCATCACGCTGCTGGTGGTGTGTCATATCTATCAAAAGCCCAGTTGATGTGCAAATATAGATTGCAGGCATGCAATGCGAACTCCCTGATGTGAGGCAACAAAGATTTACTACATTTAAAAACAAAATACTACGTTCTTATATGAACTTCAAGGAACAATCTTTAAAACACCAGAAAGCCTGACTACATACCAATAGAAGAACAACTTGTCTGATTCGACACCGTCGTTGTCATCAAGCTGCTGGTGGTGTGTCATATCTATCAAAAGCCCAGTTGATGTGCAAATAAAGATTGCAGCCATGCAATGCGAACTCCCTGATGTGAGACAACAAAGACTTACTACATTTAAAAACAAAATACTACGTTCTTATATGAACTTCAAGGAACAATCTTTAAAACACCAGAAAGCCTGAGTTCATACCAATAGAAAACAACTTGTCTGATTCGACACCGTCGTTGTCATCAAGCTGCTGGTGGTGTGTCATATATATCAAAAGCCCAGTTGATGTGCAAATAAAGATTGCAGCCATGCAATGCGAACTCCCTGATGTGAGGCAACAAAGATTTACTACATTTAAAAACAAAATACAACGTTCTTATATGAACTTCAAGGAACAATCTTTACAACACCAGAAAGCCTGAGTAAATAGCAATAGAAGAACAACTTGTCTGATTCCACACCGTCGTGGTCATCAAGCTGCTGGTGGTGTGTCATATCTATCAAAAGCTAGTTGATATGGAAATAAAGATTGCAGCCATGCAATGCGAACTCCCTGATGTGAGGCAACAAAGATTTACTACATTTAAAAACAAAATACTACGTTCTTATATGAACTTCAAGGAACAAACTTTAAAACACCAGAAAGCCTGAGTAAATATGCAATAGAAGAACAACTTGTCTGATTCCACACCGTCGTGGTCATTAAGCTGCTGGTGGTGTGTCATATCTATCAAAAGCTAGATGATATGCAAATAAAGATTGCAGCCATGCAATGCGAACTCCCGGATGTGAGGCAACAAAGATTTGCTACATTTAAAAACAAAATACTACGTTCTTATATGAACTTCAAGGAACAATCTTTAAAACACCAGAAAGCCTGAGTACATACCAATAGAAGAACAACTTGTCTGATTCCACACGGTCGTGGTCATCAAGCTGCTGGTGGTGTGTCATATCTATTAAAAGCCCAGTTGATGTGCAAATAAAGATTGCAGCCATGCAGTGCGAACTCCCTGATGTGAGGCAACAAAGATTTACTACATTTAAAAACAAAATACTACGTTCTTATATGAACTTCTAGGAACAATCTTTAAAACACCAGAAAGCCTGAGTAAAAAGCAATAGAAGAGCAACATGTCTGATTCCACACCGTCGTGGTCATCAAGCTGCTGGTGGTGTGTCATATCTCTCAAATTCTAGTTGATATGCAAATAAAGATTGCAGCCATGCAATGCGAACTCCCTGATGTGAGGCAACAAAGATTTACTACATTTAAAAACAAAATACTACGTTCTTATATGAACTTCAAGGAACAATCTTTAAAACACTAGAAACCCTGAGTAAATAGCATTAGAAGAACAACTTGCAGCCATGCAATACGAAATCCCTGATGTGAGGCAACAAAGATTTACTACATTAAAGAAGCAAAATACTACGTTCTTATGTGAACTTCAAGGAACAATTTTTAAAACACCAGAAAGCCTGAGTAAATAGCAATAGAAGAACAATTTTTCTGATTCCACAACGTCGTGGTCATCAAGCTGCTGGTGGTGTGTCATATCTATCAAAAGCTAGTTGATATGCAAATAAAGATTGCAGCCATGCAATGCGAACTCCCTGATGTGAGGCAACAAAGATTTACTACATTAAAGAAGCAAAATACTACGTTCTTATGTGAACTTCAAGGAACAATTTTTAAAACACCAGAAAGCCTGAGTAAATAGCAATAGAAGAACAATTTTTCTGATTCCACAACGTCGTGGTCATCAAGCTGCTGGTGGTGTGTCATATCTATCAAAAGCTAGTTGATATGCAAATAAAGATTGCAGCCATGCAAAGCGAACTCCCTGATGTGAGGCAACAAAGATTTACTACATTTAAAAACAAAATACTACGTTCTTATATGAACTTCAAGGAACAATCTTTAAAACACCAGAAAGCCTGAGTACATACCAATAGAAGAACAATTTGTCTGATTCCACACCGTCGTTGTCATCAAGCTGCTGGTGGTGTGTCATATCTATCAAAAGCCCAGTTGATGTGCAAATAAAGATTGCAGCCATGCAATGCGAACTCCCTGATGTGAGGCAACAAAGATTTACTACATTTAGAAACAAAATACTACGTTCTTATATGAACTTCAAGGAACAATCTTTAAAACACCAGAAAGCCTGAGTACATACCAATAGAAGAACAACTTGTCTGATACGACACCGTCGTGGTCATCAACCTGCTTCTGGTGTGTCATATCTATCAAAAGCTAGTTGATATGCAAATAAGGGTTGCAGCCATGCAATGCGAACTCCCTGATGTGAGGCAACAAAGATTTACTACATTTAAAAACAAAATACTACGTTCTTATATGAACTTCAAGGAACAATCTTTAAAACACCAGAAAGCCTGAGTACATACCAATAGAAGAACAACTTGTCTGATTCGACACCGTCATTGTCATCACGCTGCTGGTGGTGTGTCATATCTATCAAAAGCCCAGTTGATGTGCAAATATAGATTGCAGGCATGCAATGCGAACTCCCTGATGTGAGGCAACAAAGATTTACTACATTTAAAAACAAAATACTACGTTCTTATATGAACTTCAAGGAACAATCTTTAAAACACCAGAAAGCCTGACTACATACCAATAGAAGAACAACTTGTCTGATTCGTCACCGTCGTTGTCATCAAGCTGCTGGTGGTGTGTCATATCTATCAAAAGCCCAGTTGATGTGCAAATAAAGATTGCAGCCATGCAATGCGAACTCCCTGATGTGAGGCAACAAAGATTTACTACATTTAAAAACAAAATACTACGTTCTTATATGAACTTCAAGAAACAATCTTTAAAACACCAGAAAGCCTGAGTAAATAGCATTAGAAGAACAACTTGTCTGATTCCACACCGTCGTGGTCATCAAGCTGCTGGTGGTGTGTCATATCTATCAAAAGCTAGTTGATATGCAAATAAAGATTGCAGCCATGCAAAGCGAACTACCTGATGTGAGGCAACAAAGATTTACTACATTTAAAAACAAAATACTACGTTCTTATATGAACTTCAAGGAACAATCTTTAAAACACCAGAAAGCCTGAGTACATACCAATAGAAGAACAACTTGTCTGATTCGACACCGTCGTGGTCATCAAGCTGCTGGTGGTGTGTCATATCTATCAAAAGCTAGTTGATATGCAAATAAAGATTGCAGCCATGCAATGCGAATTCCCTGATGTGAGGCAACAAAGATTTACTACATTTAAAAACAAAATACTACATTCTTATATGAACTTCAAGGAACAATCTTTAAAACACCAGAAAGATTGAGTACATACCAATAGAAGAACAACTTGTCTGATTCGACACCGTCGTGGTCATCAAGCTGCTGGTGGTGTGTCATATCTATCGAAAGCTACTTGATATGCAAATAAAGATTGCAGCCATGCAATGCGAACTCCCTGATGTGAGACAACAAAGATTTACTACATTTAAAAACAAAATACTACGTTCTTATATGAACTTCAAGGAACAATCTTTAAAACACTAGAAACCCTGAGTAAATAGCATTAGAAGAACAACTTGCAGCCATGCAATGCGAAATCCCTGATGTGAGGCAACAAAGATTTACTACATTTAAAAACAAAATACTACGTTCTTATATGAACCTCAAGGAAAAATCTTTAAAACACCAGAAAGCCTGAGTATATAGCATTAGAAGAACAACTTGTCTGATTCCACACCGTCGGGGTCATCAAGCTGCTGGTGGTGTGTCATATCTATCAAAAGCTAGTTGATATGCAAATAAATATTGCAGCCATGCAAAGCGAACTCCCTGATGTGAGGCAACAAAGATTTACTACATTTAAAAACAAAATACTACGTTCTTATATGAACTTCAAGGAACAATCTTTAAATCACCAGAAAGCCTGAGTACATACCAATAGAAGAACAACTTGTCTGATTCGACACCGTCGTGGTCATAAAGCTGCTGGTGTTGTGTCATATCTATCAAATGCTAGTTGATATGCAAATAAAGATTGCAGCCATGCAATGCGAACTCCCTGATGTGAGGCAACAAAGATTTACTACATTAAAGAAGCAAAATACTACGTTCTTATGTGAACTTCAAGGAACAATTTTTAAAACACCAGAAAGCCTGAGTAAATAGCAATAGAAGAACAATTTTTCTGATTCCACAACGTCGTGGTCATCAAGCTGCTGGTGGTGTGTCATATCTATCAAAAGCTAGTTGATATGCAAATAAAGATTGCAGCCATGCAAAGCGAACTCCCTGATGTGAGGCAACAAAGATTTACTACATTTAAAAACAAAATACTACGTTCTTATATGAACTTCAAGGAACAATCTTTAAAACACCAGAAAGCCTGAGTACATACCAATAGAAGAACAATTTGTCTGATTCCACACCGTCGTTGTCATCAAGCTGCTGGTGGTGTGTCATATCTATCAAAAGCCCAGTTGATGTGCAAATAAAGATTGCAGCCATGCAATGCGAACTCCCTGATGTGAGGCAACAAAGATTTACTACATTTAGAAACAAAATACTACGTTCTTATATGAACTTCAAGGAACAATCTTTAAAACACCAGAAAGCCTGAGTACATACCAATAGAAGAACAACTTGTCTGATACGACACCGTCGTGGTCATCAACCTGCTTCTGGTGTGTCATATCTATCAAAAGCTAGTTGATATGCAAATAAGGGTTGCAGCCATGCAATGCGAACTCCCTGATGTGAGGCAACAAAGATTTACTACATTTAAAAACAAAATACTACGTTCTTATATGAACTTCAAGGAACAATCTTTAAAACACCAGAAAGCCTGAGTACATACCAATAGAAGAACAACTTGTCTGATTCGACACCGTCATTGTCATCACGCTGCTGGTGGTGTGTCATATCTATCAAAAGCCCAGTTGATGTGCAAATATAGATTGCAGGCATGCAATGCGAACTCCCTGATGTGAGGCAACAAAGATTTACTACATTTAAAAACAAAATACTACGTTCTTATATGAACTTCAAGGAACAATCTTTAAAACACCAGAAAGCCTGACTACATACCAATAGAAGAACAACTTGTCTGATTCGACACCGTCGTTGTCATCAAGCTGCTGGTGGTGTGTCATATCTATCAAAAGCCCAGTTGATGTGCAAATAAAGATTGCAGCCATGCAATGCGAACTCCCTGATGTGAGGCAACAAAGATTTACTACATTTAAAAACAAAATACTACGTTCTTATATGAACTTCAAGAAACAATCTTTAAAACACCAGAAAGCCTGAGTAAATAGCATTAGAAGAACAACTTGTCTGATTCCACACCGTCGTGGTCATCAAGCTGCTGGTGGTGTGTCATATCTATCAAAAGCTAGTTGATATGCAAATAAAGATTGCAGCCATGCAAAGCGAACTCCCTGATGTGAGGCAACAAAGATTTACTACATTTAAAAACAAAATACTACGTTCTTATATGAACTTCAAGGAACAATCTTTAAAACACCAGAAAGCCTGAGTACATACCAATAGAAGAACAACTTGTCTGATTCGACACCGTCGTGGTCATCAAGCTGCTGGTGGTGTGTCATATCTATCAAAAGCTAGTTGATATGCAAATAAAGATTGCAGCCATGCAATGCGAATTCCCTGATGTGAGGCAACAAAGATTTACTACATTTAAAAACAAAATACTACATTCTTATATGAACTTCAAGGAACAATCTTTAAAACACCAGAAAGATTGAGTACATACCAATAGAAGAACAACTTGTCTGATTCGACACCGTCGTGGTCATCAAGCTGCTGGTGGTGTGTCATATCTATCGAAAGCTAGTTGATATGCAAATAAAGATTGCAGCCATGCAATGCGAACTCCCTGATGTGAGACAACAAAGATTTACTACATTTAAAAACAAAATACTACGTTCTTATATGAACTTCAAGGAACAATCTTTAAAACTCCAGAAAGCCTGAGTAAATAGCAATAGAAGAACAACTTGTCTGATTCCACACCGTCGTGGTCATCAAGCTGGTGGTGGTGTGTCATATCTATCAAAAGGTAGTTGATATGCAAATAAAGATTGCAGCCATGCAATGAGCGAACTCCCTGATGTGAGGCAACAAAGATTTACTACATTTAAAAACAAAATACTACGTTCTTATATGAACTTCAGGGAACAAACTTTAAAACACCAGAAAGCCTGAGTAAATAGCAATAGAAGAACAAATTGTCTGATTCCACACCGTCGTGGTCATCAAGCTGCTGGTGGTGTGTCATATCTATCAAAAGCTAGTTGATATGCAAATAAAGATTGCAGCCATGCAATGCGAACTCCCTGATGTGAGGCAACAAAGATTTACTACATTTAAAAACAAAATACTACGTTCTTATATGAACTTCAAGGAACAATCTTTAAAACACCAGAAAGCCTGAGTACATACCAATAGAAGAACAACTTGTCTGATTCGACACCGTCGTGGTCATCAAGCTGCTGGTGGTGTGTCATATCTATCGAAAGCTAGTTGATATGCAAATAAAGATTGCAGCCATGCAATGCGAACTAACTGATGTGAGACAACAAAGATTTACTACATTTAAAAACAAAATACTACGTTCTTATATGAACTTCAAGGAACAATCTTTAAAACACCAGAAAGCCTGAGTCCATACCAATAGAAGAACAACTTGTCTGATTCGCCACCGTCGTGGTCATCAAGCTGCTGGTGGTGTGTCATATCTATCAAAAGCTAGTTGATATGCAAATAAAGATTGCAGCCATGCAATGCGAACTCCCTGATGTGAGGCAACAAAGATTTACAACATTTAAAAACAAAATACTACGTTCTTATATGAACCTCAAGGAACAATCTTTAAAACACCAGAAAGCCTGAGTAAATAGCATTAGAAGAACAACTTGTTTGATTCCACACGGTCGTGGTCATCAAGCTGCTGGTGGTGTGTCATATCTATCAAAAGCTAGTTGATATGCAAATAAAGATTGCAGCCATGCAAAGCGAACTCCCTGATGTGAGGCAACAAAGATTTACTACATTTAAAAACAAAATACTACGTTTTTATATGAACTTCAAGGAACAATCTTTAAAACACCAGAAAGCCTGAGTACATACCAATAGGTGAACAACTTGTCTGATTCGACACCGTCGTGGTCATCAACCTGCTTCTGGTGTGTCACATCTATCAAAAGGCCAGTTGAGGTGAAACTAAAGATTGCACTCATGCAATGCGAACTCCCTGTAGTCAGGCAACAAAGATTTACAACATTTAAAAACAAAATACGACGTTCTTATATGAAATTCAAGGAACAATCTTTAAAACTCCAGAAAGCCTGAGTAAATAGCAATAGAAGAACAACTTGTCTGATTCCACACCGTCGTGGTCATCAAGCTGGTGGTGGTGTGTCATATCTATCAAAAGGTAGTTGATATGCAAATAAAGATTGCAGCCATGCAATGAGCGAACTCCCTGATGTGAGGCAACAAAGATTTACTACATTTAAAAACAAAATACTACGTTCTTATATGAACTTCAGGGAACAAACTTTAAAACACCAGAAAGCCTGAGTAAATAGCAATAGAAGAACACTTGTCTGATTCCACACCGTCGTGGTCATCAAGCTGCTGGTGGTGTGTCATATCTATCAAAAGCTTGTTGATATGCAAATAAAGATTGCAGCCATGCAATGCGAACTCCCTGATGTGAGGCAACAAAGATTTACTACATTTAAAAACAAAATACTACGTTCTTATATGAACTTCAAGGAACAATCTTTAAAACGCCAGAAAGCCTGAGTACATACCAATAGAAGAACAACTTGTCGGATTCCACACGGTCGTGGTCATCAAGCTGCTGGTGGTGTGTCAAATCTATCAAAAGCCCAGTTGAGGTGCAAATAATGATTGCAGCCATGCAATGCGAACTCCCTAATGTGAATCAACAAAGATTTACTACATTTAAAAAAAAAATGCTACGTTCTTATATGAAATTCAAGGAACAATCTTTAAAACACCAGAAAGCCTGAGTACATACCAATAGAAGAACAACTTGTCTGATTCCACACCGTCGTGGTCATCAAGCTGCTGGTAGTGTGTTATATCTATCAAAAGCCCAGTTGATGTGCAAATAAAGATTGCAGCCATGCAATGCGATTTCCCTGATGTGAGGCAACAAAGATTTACTACATTTAAAAACAAAATACTACGTTCTTATATGAACTTCAAGGAACAATCTTTAAAACACCAGAAAGCCTGAGTAAATAGCATTAGAAGAACAACTTGCAGCCATGCAATGCCAAATCCCTGATGTGAAGCAACAAAGATTTACTACATTTAAAAACAAAATACTACGTTCTTATATGAACCTCAAGGAACAATCTTTAAAACACCAGAAAGCCTGAGTAAATAGCATTAGAAGAACAACTTGTCTGATTCCACACCGTCGTGGTCGCCAAGCTGCTGGTGGTGTGTCATATCTATCAAAAGCTAGTTGATATGCAAATAAAGATTGCAGCCATGCAAAGCGAACTCCCTGATGTGAGGCAACAAAGATTTACTACATTTAAAAACAAAATACCACCTTCTTAAATGTACTTCAAGGAACAATCTTCAAAACACCAGAAAGGCTGAGTACATACCAATAGAAGAACAACTTGTCTGATTCGACACCGTCGTGGTCATCAAGCTGCTGGTGGTGTGTCATATCTATCAAAAGCTAGTTGATATGCAAATAAAGATTGCAGCCATGCAATGCGAACTCCCTGATGTGAGGCAACAAAGATTTACTACATTTAAAAACAAAATACTACGTTCTTATATGAACTTCAAGGAACAATCTTTAAAACACCAGAAAGCCTGAGTACATACCAATAGAAGAACAACTTGTCTGATTCCACACCGTCGTGGTCATCAAGCTGCTGGTGGTGTGTCATATCTATCAAAAACCCAGTTGAGGTGCAAATAATTATTGCCGCCATGCAATGCGAACTCCCTGATGTGAGGCAACAAAGATTTACTACATTTAAAAACAAAATACTACGTTCTTATATGAACTTCAAGGAACTATCTTTAAAACACCAGAAAGCCTGAGTACATACCAACAGAGGAACAACTTGTCTGATTCCACACCGTCGTGGTCATCAAGCTGCTGGCGGTGTGTCATATCTATCAAAAGCAAAGTTGATGTGCAAATAAAGATTGCAGCCATGCAATGCGAACTCCCTGATGTGAGGCAACAAAGATTTACTACATTTAAAAACAAAATACTACGTTCTTATATGAACTTCAAGGAACAATCTTTAAAACACCAGAAAGCCTGAGTACATACCAATAGAAGAACAACTTTTCTGATTGCACACCGTCGTGGTCATCAAGATGCTGGTGGTGTGTCATATCTATCAAAAGCTAGTTGATATGCAAATAAAGATTGCAGCCATGCAATGCGAACTCCCTGATGTGAGGCAACAAAGATTTACTACATTTAAAAACAAAATACTACTTTCTTATATGAACTTCAAGGTACAATCTTTAAAACACCAGAAAGCCTGAGTAAATAGCAATAGAAAAACAACTTGTCTGATTCCACACCGTCGTGGACATCAAGCTGCTGGTGGTGTGTCATATCTATCAAAAGCTAGTTGATATGCAAATAAAGATTGCAGCCATGCAATGCGAACTCCCTGATGTGAGGCAACAAAGATTTACTACATTTAAAAACAAAATACTACGTTCTTATTTGAACTTCAAGGAACAATCTTTAAAACACCAGAAAGCCTGAGTATATAGCAATAGAGGAACAACTTGTCTGATTCCACACGGTCGTGGTCATCAAGCTGCTGGTGGTGTGTCATATCTATCAAAAGGCCAGTTGAGGTGCAAATAATGATTGCAGCCATGCAATGCGAACTCCCTAATGTGAGGCAACAAAGATTTACTACATTTAAAAACAAAATACTACGTTCTTATATGAGCTTCAAGGAACAATCTTTAAAACACCAGAAAGCCTTAGTACATACCACTAGAAGAACAACTTGTCTGATTCCACACGGTCGTGGTCATCAAGCTGCTGGTGGTGTGTCATATCTATCAAAAGCCCAGTTGAGGTGCAAATAATGATTGCAGCCATGCAATGTGAACTCCCTAATGTGAGGCAACAAAGATTTACTACATTTAAAAACAAAATACTACGTTCTTATATGAACTTCAAGGAGCAATCTTTAAAACACCAGAAAGCCCGAGAAAATAGCAATAGAAGAACAACTTGTCTGATTCCACAAGGTCGTGGTCATCAAGCTGCTGGCGGTGTGTCATATCTATCAAAAGCCCAGTTGAGGTGCAAATAAAGATTGCAGCCATGCAATGCGAACTCCCTGATGTGAAGCAACAAAGATTTACTACATTTAAAAACAAAATACTACGTTCTTATATGAACTTCAAGGAACAATCTTTAAAACACCAGAAAGCCTGAGTACATACCAATAGAAGAACAACTTTTCTGATTGCACACCGTCGTGGTCATCAAGCTGCCGATGGTGTGTCATATCTTCAAAAGCTAGTTGATATGCAAATAAAGATTGCAGCCATGCAACGCGAACTCCCTGATGTGAGGCAACAAAGATTTACTACATTTAAAAACAAAATACTACCTTCTTATATGAACTTCAAGGAACAATCTTTAAAACACCAGAAAGCCTGAGTACATACCAATAGAAGAACAACTTGTCTGATTCCACACCGTCGTGGTCATCAAGCTGCTGGTGGTGTGTCATATCTATCAAAAGCAAAGTTAATGTGCAAATAAAGATTGCAGCCATGCAATGCGAACTCCCTGATGTGAGGCAACAAAGATTTACTACATTTAAAAACAAAATACTACTTTCTTATATGAACTTCAAGGTACAATCTTTAAAACACCAGAAAGCCTGAGTAAATAGCAATAGAAGAACAACTTGTCTGATTCCACACCGTCGTGGACATCAAGCTGCTGGTGGTGTGTCATATCTATCAAAAGCTAGTTGATATGCAAATAAAGATTGCAGCCATGCAATGCGAACTCCCTGATGTGAGGCAACAAAGATTTACTACATTTAAAAACAAAATACTACGTTCTTATATGAACTTCAAGGAGCAATCTTTAAAACACCAGAAAGCCCGAGAAAATAGCAATAGAAGAACAACTTGTCTGATTCCACACGGTCGTGGTCATCAAGCTGCTGGCGGTGTGTCATATCTATCAAAAGCCCAGTTGAGGTGCAAATAAAGATTGCAGCCATGCAATGCGAACTCCCTGATGTGAGGCAACAAAGATTTACTACATTTAAAAACAAAATACTACGTTCTTATATGAACTTCAAGAAACAATCTTTAAAACACCAGAAAGCCTGAGTACATACCAATAGAAGAACAACTTTTCTGATTGCACACCGTCGTGGTCATCAAGCTGCCGATGGTGTGTCATATCTTCAAAAGCTAGTTGATATGCAAATAAAGATTGCAGCCATGCAACGCGAACTCCCTGATGTGAGGCAACAAAGATTTACTACATTTAAAAACAAAATACTACCTTCTTATATGAACTTCAAGGAACAATCTTTAAAACACCAGAAAGCCTGAGTACATACCAATAGAAGAACAACTTGTCTGATTCCACACCGTCGTGGTCATCAAGCTGCTGGTGGTGTGTCATATCTATCAAAAGCAAAGTTAATGTGCAAATAAAGATTGCAGCCATGCAATGCGAACTCCCTGATGTGAGGCAACAAAGATTTACTACATTTAAAAACAAAATACTACGTTCTTATATGAACTTCAAGGAACAAACTTTAAAACACCAGAAAGCCTGAGTACATACCAATAGAAGAACAACTTTTCTGATTGCACACCGTCGTGGTCATCAAGATGCTGGTGGTGTGTCATATCTATCAAAAGCTAGTTGATATGCAAATAAAGATTGCAGCCATGCAATGCGAACTCCCTGATATGAGGCAACAAAGATTTACTACATTTAAAAACAAAATACTACTTTCTTATATGAACTTCAAGGTACAATCTTTAAAACACCAGAAAGCCTGAGTAAATAGCAATAGAAAAACAACTTGTCTGATTCCACACCGTCGTGGACATCAAGCTGCTGGTGGTGTGTCATATCTATCAAAAGCTAGTTGATATGCAAATAAAGATTGCAGCCATGCAATGCGAACTCCCTGATGTGAGGCAACAAAGATTTACTACATTTAAAAACAAAATACTACGTTCTTATTTGAACTTCAAGGAACAATCTTTAAAACACCAGAAAGCCTGAGTATATAGCAATAGAGGAACAACTTGTCTGATTCCACACGGTCGTGGTCATCAAGCTGCTGGTGGTGTGTCATATCTATCAAAAGGCCAGTTGAGGTGCAAATAATGATTGCAGCCATGCAATGCGAACTCCCTAATGTGAGGCAACAAAGATTTACTACATTTAAAAACAAAATACTACGTTCTTATATGAGCTTCAAGGAACAATCTTTAAAACACCAGAAAGCCTTAGTACATACCAATAGAAGAACAACTTGTCTGATTCCACACGGTCGTGGTCATCAAGCTGCTGGTGGTGTGTCATATCTATCAAAAGCCCAGTTGATGTGCAAATAATGATTGCAGCCATGCAATGTGAACTCCCTAATGTGAGGCAACAAAGATTTACTACATTTAAAAACAAAATACTACGTTCTTATATGAACTTCAAGGAGCAATCTTTAAAACACCAGAAAGCCCGAGAAAATAGCAATAGAAGAACAACTTGTCTGATTCCACACGGTCGTGGTCATCAAGCTGCTGGCGGTGTGTCATATCTATCAAAAGCCCAGTTGAGGTGCAAATAAAGATTGCAGCCATGCAATGCGAACTCCCTGATGTGAGGCAACAAAGATTTACTACATTTAAAAACAAAATACTACGTTCTTATATGAACTTCAAGGAACAATCTTTAAAACACCAGAAAGCCTGAGTACATACCAATAGAAGAACAACTTTTCTGATTGCACACCGTCGTGGTCATCAAGCTGCCGATGGTGTGTCATATCTTCAAAAGCTAGTTGATATGCAAATAAAGATTGCAGCCATGCAACGCGAACTCCCTGATGTGAGGCAACAAAGATTTACTACATTTAAAAACAAAATACTACCTTCTTATATGAACTTCAAGGAACAATCTTTAAAACACCAGAAAGCCTGAGTACATACCAATAGAAGAACAACTTGTCTGATTCCACACCGTCGTGGTCATCAAGCTGCTGGTGGTGTGTCATATCTATCAAAAGCAAAGTTAATGTGCAAATAAAGATTGCAGCCATGCAATGCGAACTCCCTGATGTGAGGCAACAAAGATTTACTACATTTAAAAACAAAATACTACTTTCTTATATGAACTTCAAGGTACAATCTTTAAAACACCAGAAAGCCTGAGTAAATAGCAATAGAAGAACAACTTGTCTGATTCCACACCGTCGTGGACATCAAGCTGCTGGTGGTGTGTCATATCTATCAAAAGCTAGTTGATATGCAAATAAAGATTGCAGCCATGCAATGCGAACTCCCTGATGTGAGGCAACAAAGATTTACTACATTTAAAAACAAAATACTACGTTCTTATTTGAACTTCAAGGAACAATCTTTAAAACACCAGAAAGCCTGAGTATATAGCAATAGAGGAACAACTTGTCTGATTCCACACGGTCGTGGTCATCAAGCTGCTGGTGGTGTGTCATAACTATCAAAAGGCCAGTTGAGGTGCAAATAATGATTGCAGCCATGCAATGCGAACTCCCTAATGTGAGGCAACAAAGATTTACTACATTTAAAAACAAAATACTACGTTCTTATATGAGCTTCAAGGAACAATCTTTAAAACACCAGAAAGCCTGAGTACATACCAATAGAAGAACAACTTGTCTGATTCCACACGGTCGTGGTCATCAAGCTGCTGGTGGTGTGTCATATCTATCAAAAGCCCAGTTGAGGTGCAAATAATGATTGCAGCCATGCAATGTGAACTCCCTAATGTGAGGCAACAAAGATTTACTACATTTAAAAACAAAATACTACGTTCTTATATGAACTTCAAGGAGCAATCTTTAAAACACCAGAAAGCCCGAGAAAATAGCAATAGAAGAACAACTTGTCTGATTCCACACGGTCGTGGTCATCAAGCTGCTGGCGGTGTGTCATATCTATCAAAAGCCCAGTTGAGGTGCAAATAAAGATTGCAGCCATGCAATGCGAACTCCCTGATGTGAGGCAACAAAGATTTACTACATTTAAAAACAAAATACTACGTTCTTATATGAACTTCAAGGAACAATCTTTAAAACACCAGAAAGCCTGAGTACATACCAATAGAAGAACAACTTTTCTGATTGCACACCGTCGTGGTCATCAAGCTGCCGATGGTGTGTCATATCTTCAAAAGCTAGTTGATATGCAAATAAAGATTGCAGCCATGCAACGCGAACTCCCTGATGTGAGGCAACAAAGATTTACTACATTTAAAAACAAAATACTACCTTCTTATATGAACTTCAAGGAACAATCTTTAAAACACCAGAAAGCCTGAGTACATACCAATAGAAGAACAACTTGTCTGATTCCACACCGTCGTGGTCATCAAGCTGCTGGTGGTGTGTCATATCTATCAAAAGCTAGTTGATATGCAAATAAAGATTGCAGCCATACAATGCGAACTCCCTGATGTGAGGCAACAAAGATTTACTACATTTAAAAACAAAATACTACGTTCTTATATGAACTTCACGGTACAATCTTTAAAACACCAGAAAGCCTGAGTAAATAGCAATAGAAGAACAACTTGTCTGATTCCACACCGTCGTGGTCATCAAGCTGCTGGTGGTGTGTCATATCTATCAAAAGCTAGTTGATATGCAAATAAAGATTGCAGCCATACAATGCGAACTCCCTGATGTGAGGCAACAAAGATTTACTACATTTAAAAACAAAATACTACGTACTTATTTGAACTTCAAGGAACAATCTTTAAAACACCAGAAAGCCTGAGTACATACCAATAGAAGAACAACTTGTCTGATTCCACACGGTCGTGGTCATCAAGCTGCTGGTGGTGTGTCATATCTATCAAAAGGCCAGTTGAGGTGCAAATAATGATTGCAGCCATGCAATGCGAACTCCCTAATGTGAGGCAACAAAGATTTACTACATTTAAAAACAAAATACTGCGTTCTTATATGAACTTCAAGGAACAATCTTTAAAACACCAGAAAGCCTGAGTACATACCAATAGAAGAACAACTTGTCTGATTCCACACGGTCGTGGTCATCAACCTGATGGTGGTGTGTCATATCTATCAAAAGCCCAGTTGATGTGCAAATAAAGATTGCAGCCATGCAATGCGAACTCCCTGATGTGAGGCAACAAAAATTTACTACATTTAAAAACAAAATACTACGTTCTTATATGAACTTCAAGGAACAATCTTTAAAACACCAGAAAGCCTGAGTACATACCAATAGAAGAACAACTTGTCTGATTCCACACGGTCGTGGTCATCAAGCTGCTGGTGGTGTGTCATATCTATCAAAAGGCCAGTTGAGGTGCAAATAATGTTGCAGCCATGCAATGCGAACTCCCTAATGTGAGGCAACAAAGATTTACTACATTTAAAAACAAAATACTACGTTCTTATATGAACTTCAAGGAGCAATCTTTAAAACACCAGAAAGCCTGAGAAAATAGCAATAGAAGAACAACTTGTCTGATTCCACACGGTCGTGGTCATCAAGCTGCTGGTGGTGTGTCATATCTATCAAAAGCCCAGTTGAGTTGCAAATAAAGATTGCAGCCATGCAATGCGAACTCCCTGATGTGAGGCAACAAAGATTTACTTCATTTAAAAACAAAATACTACGTTCTTATATGAACTTCAAAAAACTACCTTTAAAACACCAGAAAGCCTGAGTACATACCAATAGAAGAACAACTTTTCTGATTGCACACCGTCGTGGTCATCAAGCTGCCGATGGTGTGTCATATCTATCAAAAGCTAGTTGATATGCAAATAAAGATTGCAGCCATGCAACGCGAACTCCCTGACGTGAGGCAACAAAGATTTACTACATTTAAAAACAAAATACAACGTTCTTATATGAACTTCAAGGAACAATCTTTAAAACACCAGAAAGCCTGAGTACATACCAATAGAAGAACAACTTGTCTGATTCCACACCGTCGTGGTCATCAACCTGCTGGTGGTGTGTCATATCTATCAAAAGCCCAGTTGATATGCAAATAATGATTGCAGCCATGCAATGCGAACTCCCTAATGTGAGGCAACAAAGATTTACTATATTTAAAAACAAAATACTACGTTCTTATATGAACTTCAAGGAACAATCTTTAAAACACCAGAAAGCCTGAGTACATACCAATAGAAGAACAACTTGTCTGATTCCACACCGTCGTGGTCATCAGGCTGCTGGTGGTGTGTCATACCTATCAAAAGCCCATTTGATGTGCAAATAAAGATTGCAGCCATGCAATGCGAACTCCCTGATGTGAGGCAACAAAGATTTACTACATTTAAAAACAAAATACTACGTTCTTATATGAACTTCAAGGAACAATCTTTAAAACACCAGAAAGCCTGAGTAAATAGCAATAGAAGAGCAACATGTCTGATTCCACACCGTCGTGGTCATCAAGCTGCTGGTGGTGTGTCATATCTATCAAAAGCAAAGTTAATGTGCAAATAAAGATTGCAGCCATGCCATGCGAACTCCCTGATGTGAGGCAACAAAGATTTACTACATTTAAAAACAAAATACTACGTTCTTATATGAACTTCAAGGAACAATCTTTAAAACACCAGAAAGCCTGAGTACATACCAATAGAAGAACAACTTTTCTGATTGCACACCGTCGTGGTCATCAAGATGCTGGTGGTGTGTCATATCTATCAAAAGCTAGTTGATATGCAAATAAAGATTGCAGCCATGCAATGCGAATTCCCTGATGTGAGGCAACAAAGATTTACTACATTTAAAAACAAAATACTACGTTCTTATATGAACTTCAAGGTACAATCTTTAAAACACCAGAAAGCCTGAGTAAATAGCAATAGAAGAACAACTTTTCTGATTACACACCGTCGTGGTCATCAAGCTGCCGATGGTGTGTCATATCTTCAAAAGCTAGTTGATATGCAAATAAAGATTGCAGCCATGCAACGCGAACTCCCTGATGTGAGGCAACAAAGATTTACTACATTTAAAAACAAAATACTACCTTCTTATATGAACTTCAAGGAACAATCTTTAAAACACCAGAAAGCCTGAGTACATACCAATAGAAGAACAACTTGTCTGATTCCACACCGTCGTGGTCATCAAGCTGCTGGTGGTGTGTCATATCTATCAAAAGCAAAGTTAATGTGCAAATAAAGATTGCAGCCATGCAATGCGAACTCCCTGATGTGAGGCAACAAAGATTTACTACATTTAAAAACAAAATACTACTTTCTTATATGAACTTCAAGGTACAATCTTTAAAACACCAGAAAGCCTGAGTAAATAGCAATAGAAGAACAACTTGTCTGATTCCACACCGTCGTGGACATCAAGCTGCTGGTGGTGTGTCATATCTATCAAAAGCTAGTTGATATGCAAATAAAGATTGCAGCCATGCAATGCGAACTCCCTGATGTGAGGCAACAAAGATTTACTACATTTAAAAACAAAATACTACGTTCTTATTTGAACTTCAAGGAACAATCTTTAAAACACCAGAAAGCCTGAGTATATAGCAATAGAGGAACAACTTGTCTGATTCCACACGGTCGTGGTCATCAAGCTGCTGGTGGTGTGTCATAACTATCAAAAGGCCAGTTGAGGTGCAAATAATGATTGCAGCCATGCAATGCGAACTCCCTAATGTGAGGCAACAAAGATTTACTACATTTAAAAACAAAATACTACGTTCTTATATGAGCTACAAGGAACAATCTTTAAAACACCAGAAAGCCTGAGTACATACCAATAGAAGAACAACTTGTCTGATTCCACACGGTCGTGGTCATCAAGCTGCTGGTGGTGTGTCATATCTATCAAAAGCCCAGTTGAGGTGCAAATAATGATTGCAGCCATGCAATGTGAACTCCCTAATGTGAGGCAACAAAGATTTACTACATTTAAAAACAAAATACTACGTTCTTATATGAACTTCAAGGAGCAATCTTTAAAACACCACAAAGCCCGAGAAAATAGCAATAGAAGAACAACTTGTCTGATTCCACACGGTCGTGGTCATCAAGCTGCTGGCGGTGTGTCATATCTATCAAAAGCCCAGTTGAGGTGCAAATAAAGATTGCAGCCATGCAATGCGAACTCCCTGATGTGAGGCAACAAAGATTTACTACATTTAAAAACAAAATACTACGTTCTTATATGAACTTCAAGGAACAATCTTTAAAACACCAGAAAGCCTGAGTACATACCAATAGAAGAACAACTTTTCTGATTGCACACCGTCGTGGTCATCAAGCTGCCGATGGTGTGTCATATCTTCAAAAGCTAGTTGATATGCAAATAAAGATTGCAGCCATGCAACGCGAACTCCCTGATGTGAGGCAACAAAGATTTACTACATTTAAAAACAAAATACTACCTTCTTATATGAACTTCAAGGAACAATCTTTAAAACACCAGAAAGCCTGAGTACATACCAATAGAAGAACAACTTGTCTGATTCCACACCGTCGTGGTCATCAAGCTGCTGGTGGTGTGTCATATCTATCAAAAGCTAGTTGATATGCAAATAAAGATTGCAGCCATACAATGCGAACTCCCTGATGTGAGGCAACAAAGATTTACTACATTTAAAAACAAAATACTACGTTCTTATATGAACTTCACGGTACAATCTTTAAAACACCAGAAAGCCTGAGTAAATAGCAATAGAAGAACAACTTGTCTGATTCCACACCGTCGTGGTCATCAAGCTGCTGGTGGTGTGTCATATCTATCAAAAGCTAGTTGATATGCAAATAAAGATTGCAGCCATACAATGCGAACTCCCTGATGTGAGGCAACAAAGATTTACTACATTTAAAAACAAAATACTACGTACTTATTTGAACTTCAAGGAACAATCTTTAAAACACCAGAAAGCCTGAGTACATACCAATAGAAGAACAACTTGTCTGATTCCACACGGTCGTGGTCATCAAGCTGCTGGTGGTGTGTCATATCTATCAAAAGGCCAGTTGAGGTGCAAATAATGATTGCAGCCATGCAATGCGAACTCCCTAATGTGAGGCAACAAAGATTTACTACATTTAAAAACAAAATACTGCGTTCTTATATGAACTTCAAGGAACAATCTTTAAAACACCAGAAAGCCTGAGTACATACCAATAGAAGAACAACTTGTCTGATTCCACACGGTCGTGGTCATCAACCTGATGGTGGTGTGTCATATCTATCAAAAGCCCAGTTGATGTGCAAATAAAGATTGCAGCCATGCAATGCGAACTCCCTGATGTGAGGCAACAAAAATTTACTACATTTAAAAACAAAATACTACGTTCTTATATGAACTTCAAGGAACAATCTTTAAAACACCAGAAAGCCTGAGTACATACCAATAGAAGAACAACTTGTCTGATTCCACATGGTCGTGGTCATCAAGCTGCTGGTGGTGTGTCATATCTATCAAAAGGCCAGTTGAGGTGCAAATAATGTTGCAGCCATGCAATGCGAACTCCCTAATGTGAGGCAACAAAGATTTACTACATTTAAAAACAAAATACTACGTTCTTATATGAACTTCAAGGAGCAATCTTTAAAACACCAGAAAGCCTGAGAAAATAGCAATAGAAGAACAACTTGTCTGATTCCACACGGTCGTGGTCATCAAGCTGCTGGTGGTGTGTCATATCTATCAAAAGCCCAGTTGAGTTGCAAATAAAGATTGCAGCCATGCAATGCGAACTCCCTGATGTGAGGCAACAAAGATTTACTTCATTTAAAAACAAAATACTACGTTCTTATATGAACTTCAAGGAACTACCTTTAAAACACCAGAAAGCCTGAGTACATACCAATAGAAGAACAACTTTTCTGATTGCACACCGTCGTGGTCATCAAGCTGCCGATGGTGTGTCATATCTATCAAAAGCTAGTTGATATGCAAATAAAGATTGCAGCCATGCAACGCGAACTCCCTGACGTGAGGCAACAAAGATTTACTACATTTAAAAACAAAATACAACGTTCTTATATGATCTTCAAGGAACAATCTTTAAAACACCAGAAAGCCTGAGTACATACCAATAGAAGAACAACTTGTCTGATTCCACACCGTCGTGGTCATCAACCTGCTGGTGGTGTGTCATATCTATCAAAAGCCCAGTTGATATGCAAATAATGATTGCAGCCATGCAATGCGAACTCCCTAATGTGAGGCAACAAAGATTTACTATATTTAAAAACAAAATACTACGTTCTTATATGAACTTCAAGGAACAATCTTTAAAACACCAGAAAGCCTGAGTACATACCAATAGAAGAACAACTTGTCTGATTCCACACCGTCGTGGTCATCAGGCTGCTGGTGGTGTGTCATACCTATCAAAAGCCCATTTGATGTGCAAATAAAGATTGCAGCCATGCAATGCGAACTCCCTGATGTGAGGCAACAAAGATTTACTACATTTAAAAACAAAATACTACGTTCTTATATGAACTTCAAGGAACAATCTTTAAAACACCAGAAAGCCTGAGTAAATAGCAATAGAAGAGCAACATGTCTGATTCCACACCGTCGTGGTCATCAAGCTGCTGGTGGTGTGTCATATCTATCAAAAGCAAAGTTAATGTGCAAATAAAGATTGCAGCCATGCAATGCGAACTCCCTGATGTGAGGCAACAAAGATTTACTACATTTAAAAACAAAATACTACGTTCTTATATGAACTTCAAGGAACAATCTTTAAAACACCAGAAAGCCTGAGTACATACCAATAGAAGAACAACTTTTCTGATTGCACACCGTCGTGGTCATCAAGATGCTGGTGGTGTGTCATATCTATCAAAAGCTAGTTGATATGCAAATAAAGATTGCAGCCATGCAATGCGAATTCCCTGATGTGAGGCAACAAAGATTTACTACATTTAAAAACAAAATACTACGTTCTTATATGAACTTCAAGGAACAATCTTTAAAACACCAGAAAGCCTGAGTACATACCAATAGAAGAACAACTTTTCTGATTGCACACCGTCGTCGTCATCAAGCTGCCGATGGTGTGTCATATCTTCAAAAGCTAGTTGATATGCAAATAAAGATTGCAGCCATGCTACGCGAACTCCCTGATGTGAGGCAACAAAGATTTACTACATTTAAAAACAAAATACTACCTTCTTATATGAACTTCAAGGAACAATCTTTAAAACACCAGAAAGCCTGAGTACATACCAATAGAAGAACAACTTGTCTGATTCCACACCGTCGTGGTCATCAAGCTGCTGGTGGTGTGTCATATCTATCAAAAGCAAAGTTAATGTGCAAATAAAGATTGCAGCCATGCAATGCGAACTCCCTGATGTGAGGCAACAAAGATTTACTACATTTAAAAACAAAATACTACGTTCTTATATGAACTTCAAGGAACAATCTTTAAAACACCAGAAAGCCTGAGTACATACCAATAGAAGAACAACTTTTCTGATTGCACACCTTCGTGGTCATCAAGATGCTGGTGGTGTGTCATATCTATCAAAAGCTAGTCGATATGCAAATAAAAATTGCAGCCATGCAATGCGAATTCCCTGATGTGAGGCAACAAAGATTTACTACATTTAAAAACAAAATACTACGTACTTATTTGAACTTCAAGGAACAATCTTTAAAACACCAGAAAGCCTGAGTACATACCAATAGAAGAACAACTTGTCTGATTCCACACGGTCGTGGTCATCAAGCTGCTGGTGGTGTGTCATATCTATCAAAAGGCCAGTTGAGGTGCAAATAATGATTGCAGCCATGCAATGCGAACTCCCTAATGTGAGGCAACAAAGATTTACTACATTTAAAAACAAAATACTGCGTTCTTATATGAACTTCAAGGAACAATCTTTAAAACACCAGAAAGCCTGAGTACATACCAATAGAAGAACAACTTATCTGATTCCACACGGTCGTGGTCATCAAGCTGCTGGTGGTGAGTCATATCTATCAAAAGACCAGTTCATGTGCAAATAAAGATTGCAGCCATGCAATGCGAACTCCCTGATGTGAGGCAACAAAGATTTACTACATTTAAAAACAAAATACTACGTTCTTATATGAACTTCAAGGAACAATCTTTAAAACACCAGAAAGCCTGAGTACATACCAATAGAAGAACAACTTGTCTGATTCCACACGGTCGTGGTCATCAAGCTGCTGGTGGTGTGTCATATCTATCAAAAGCCCAGTTGAGGTGCAAATAATGTTGCAGCCATGCAATGCGAACTCAATAATGTGAGGCAACAAAGATTTACTACATTTAAAAACAAAATACTACGTTCTTATATGAACTTCAAGGAACAATCTTTAAAACACCAGAAAGCCTGAGAAAATAGCAATAGAAGAACAACTTGTCTGATTCCACACGGTCGTGGTCATCAAGCTGCTGGTGGTGTGTCATATCTATCAAAAGCCCAGTTGAGTTGCAAATAGAGATTGCAGCCGTGCAATGCGAACTCCCTGATGTGAGGCAACAAAGATTTACTTCATTTAAAAACAAAATACTACGTTCTTATATGAACTTCAAGGAACTACCTTTAAAACACCTGAAAGCCTGAGTACATACCAATAGAAGAACAACTTTTCTGATTGCACACCGTCGTGGTCATCAAGCTGCCGATGGTGTGTCATATCTATCAAAAGCTAGTTGATATGCAAATAAAGATTGCAGCCATGCAACGCGAACTCCCTGACGTGAGGCAACAAAGATTTACTACATTTAAAAACAAAATACTACGTTCTTATATGAACTTCAAGGAACAATCTTTAAAACACCAGAAAGCCTGAGTACATACCAATAGAAGAACAACTTGTCTGATTCCACACCGTCGTGGTCATCAAGCTGCTTGGTGGTGTGTCATATCTATCAAAAGCTAGTTGATATGCAAATAAATATTGCAGCCATGCAATGCGAACTCCCTGATGTGAGGCAACAAAGATTTACTACATTTAAAAACAAAATACTACGTTCTTATATGAACTTCAAGGAACAATCTTTAAAACACCAGAAAGCCTGAGTACATACCAATAGAAGAACAACTTGTCTGATTCCACACCGTCGTGGTCATCAACCTGCTGGTGGTGTGTCATATCTATCAAAAGCCCAGTTGATATGCAAATAATGATTGCAGCCATGCAATGCGAACTCCCTAATGTGAGGCAACAAATATTTACTATATTTAAAAACAAAATACTACGTTCTTATATGAACTTCAAGGAACAATCTTTAAAACACCAGAAAGCCTGAGTACATACCAATAGAAGAACAACTTGTCTGATTCCACACCGTCGTGGTCATCAGGCTGCTGGTGGTGTGTCATACCTATCAAAAGCCCAGTTGATGTGCAAATAAAGATTGCAGCCATGCAATGCGAACTCCCTGATGTGAGGCAACAAAGATTTACTACATTTAAAAACAAAATACTACGTTCTTATATGAACTTCAAGGAACAATCTTTAAAACACCAGAAAGCCTGAGTAAATAGCAATAGAAGAGCAACATGTCTGATTCCACACCGTCGTGGTCATCAAGCTGCTGGTGGTGTGTCATATCTATCAAAGGCTAGTTGATATGCAAATAAAGATTGCAGCCATGCAATGCGAACTCCCTGATGTGAGGCAACAAAGATTTACTACATTTAAAAACAAAATACCACGTTCTTATATGAAATTCAAGGAACAATCTTTAAAATACCGGTAAGCCTGAGTTCATACCAATAGAAGAACAACTTGTCTGATTCCACACCGTCGTGGTCATCAAGCTGCTGGCGGTGTGTCATATCTATCAAAAGCCCAGTTGAGGTGCAAATAAAGATAGCAGCCATGGAATGCGAACTCCCTGATGTGAGGCAACAAAGATTTACTACATTTAAAAACAAAATACTACGTTCTTTTATGAACTTCAAGCCTGAGTACATACCAATAGAAGAACAACTTGTCTGATTCGACACCGTCGTGGTCATCAAGCTGCTGGTGGTGTGTCATATCTATCAAAAGCCCAGTTGATGTGCAAATAAAGATTGCAGCCATGCAATGCGAACTCCCTGATGTGAGGCAACGAAGATTTACTACATTTAAAGACAAAATACTACGTTCTTATATGAACTTCAAGGAACAATCTTTAAAACACCAGAAAGACTGAGTACATACCAATAGAAGAACAACTTTTCTGATTGCACACCGTCGTGGTCATCAAGCTGCTGGTGGTGTGTCATATCAATCAAAAGCCCAGTTGATGTGCAAATAAAGATTGCAGCCATGCAATGCGAACTCCCTGATGTGAGCAAGAAAGATTTACTACATTTAGAAACAAAATACTACGTTCTTATATGAAATTCAAGGAACAATCCTTAAAACACCAGAAAGCCTGAGTAAATAGCAATAGAAGAGCAACATGTCTGATTCCACACCGTCGTGGTCATCAAGCTGCTGGTGGTGTGTCATATCTATCAAAGGCTAGTTGATATGCAAATAAAGATTGCAGCCATGCAATGCGAACTCACTGATGTGAGGCAACAAAGATTTACTAGATTTAAAAACAAAATACCACGTTCTTATATGAACTTCAAGGAACAATCTTTAAAACACCAGAAAGCCTGAGTTCATACCAATAGAAGAACAACTTGTCTGATTCCACACCGTCGTGGTCATCAAGCTGCTGGTGGTGTGTCATATCTATCAAAAGCCCAGTTGATGTGCAAATAAAGATTGCAGCCATGCAATGCGAACACCGTGATGTGAGGCAACAAAGATATACTACATTTAAAAACAAAATACTACGTTCTTATATGATCTTCAAGGAACAATCTTTAAAACACCAGAAAGCCTGAGTAAATAGCAATAGAAGAGCAACATGTCTGATTCCACACCGTCGTGGTCATCAACCTGCTGGTGGTGTGTCATATCTATCAAAAGCTAGTTGATATGCAAATAATGATTGCAGCCATGAAATGCGAACTCCCTGATGTGAGGCAACAAAGATTTATTACATTTAAAAACCAAATACTACATTCTTATATGAACTTCAAGGAACAATCTTTAAAACACCAGAAAGCCTGAGTACATAGCAATAGAAGAACAACTTGTCTGATTCCACACCGTCGTGGTCATCAACCTGCTGGTGGTGTATCATATCTATCAAAAGCCCAGTTGATGTGCAAATAAAGATTGCAGCCATGTAATGCGAACTCCCTGATGTGAGGCAACAAAGATTTACTACAATTAAAAAACAAAATACTACGGTCTTATATGAACCTCAAGGAACAATCTTTAAAACACCAGAAAGCCTGAGTAAATAGCATTAGAAGATCAACTTGCAGCCATGCAATGCGAACTCCCTGATGTGAGGCAACAAAGATTTACTACATTTAAAAACAAAATACTACGTTCTTATTTGAACTTCAAGGAACAATCTTTAAAACACAAGAAAGCCTGAGTAAATAGCAATAGAAGAACAACTTGTCTGATTCGACACCTTGGTGGTCATCAACCTGCTTCTGGTGTGTCATATCTATCAAAAGCTAGTTGATATGCAAATAAAGATTGCAGCCATGCAATGCGATCTCCCTGATGTGAGGCAACAAAGATTTACTACATTTAAAAACAAAATACTATGTTCTTATATGAACTTCAAGGAACAATCTTTAAAACACCAGAAAGCCTGAGTACATACCAATAGAAGAACAACTTGTCTGATTCCACACGGTCGTGGTCATCAAGCTGCTGGTGGTGTGTCATATCTATCAAAAGCCCAGTTGAGGTGCAAATAATGATTGCAGCCATGCAATGCGAACTCCCTAGTGTGAGGCAACAAAGATTTACTACATTTAAAAAGAAAATACTACGTTCTCATATGAACTTCAAGGAACAATCTTTAAAACACCAGAAAGCCTGAGAAAATAGCAATAGAAGAACAACTAGTCTGATTCCACACGGTCGTGGTCATCAAGCTGCTGGTGGTGTGTCATATCTATCAAAAGCTAGTTGATGTGCAAATAAAGATTGCAGCCATGCAATGCGAACTCCCTGATGTGAGGCAACAAAGATTTAGTACATTTAAAAACAAAATACTACGTTCTTATATGAACCTCAAGGAACAATCTTTAAAACACCAGAAAGCCTGAGTAAATAGCATTAGAAGATCAACTTGCAGCCATGCAAGGCGAACTCCCTGATGTGAGGCAACAAAGATTTACTACATTAAAAAACAAAATACTACATTCTTATTTGAACTTCAAGGAACAATCTTTAAAACACCAGAAAGCCTGAGTAAATAGCAATAGAAGAACAACTTGTCTGATTCGACACCGTCGTGGTCATCAACCTGCTTCTGGTGTGTCATATCTATCAGAAGCTAGTTGATATGCAAAGAAAGATTGCAGCCATGCAATGCGATTTCCCTGATGTGAGGCAACAAAGATTTACTACACTTAAAAACAAAATACTACGTTCTTATATGAACTTCAAGGAACAATCTTTAAAACACCAGAAAGCCTGAGTACATACCAATAGAAGAACAACTTGTCTGATTCCACACCGTCGTGGTCATCAAGCTGCTGGTGGTGTGTCATATCTATCAAAAGCCCAGTTGAGGTGCAAATAATGATTGCAGCCATGCAATGCGAACTCCCTGATGTGAGGCAACAAAGATTTACTACATTTAAAAACAAAATACTACGTTCTTATATGAACTTCAAGGAACAATCTTTAAAACACCAGAAAGCCTGAGTACATACCAATAGAAGAACAACTTGTCTGATTCCACACGGTCGTGGTCATCAAGCTGCTGGTGGTGTGTCATATCTATCAAAAGCCCAGTTGAGGTGCAAATAATGATTGCAGCCATGCAATGCGAACTCCCTGATGTGAGGCAACAAAGATTTACTACATTTAAAAACAAAATACTACGTTCTTATATGAACTTCAAGGAACTATCTTTAAAACACCAGAAAGCCTGAGTACATACCAATAGAAGAACAACTTATCTGATTCCACACCGTCGTGGTCATCAAGCTGCTGGTGGTGTGTCATATCTATCAAAAGCCCAGTTGATGTGCAAATAAAGATTGCAGCCATGCAATGCGAACTCCCTGATGTGAGGCAACAAAGATTCACTACATTTAAAAACAAAATACTACGTTCTTATATGAACTTCAAGGAACAACCTTTAAAACACCAGAAAGCCTGAGTACATACCAATAGAAGAACAACTTTTCTGATTGCACACCGTCGTGGTCATCAAGCTGCTGGTGGTGTGTCATATCCATCAAAAGCTAGTTGATATGCAAATAAAGATTGCAGCCATTAAATGCGAACTCCCTGATGTGAGGCAACAAAGATTTACTACATTTAAAAACAAAATACTATGATCTTATATGAACTTCAAGGAACAATCTTTAAAACACCAGAAAGCCTGTGTAAATAGCAATAGAATAACAACTTGTCTGATTCCACTCGGTCGTGGTCATCAAGCTGCTGGTGGTGTGTCATATCTATCAAAAGCCCAGTTGAGGTGCAAATAATGATTGCAGCCATGCAATGCGAACTCCCTAGTGTGAGGCAACAAAGATTTACTACATTTAAAAAGAAAATACTACGTTCTCATATGAACTTCAAGGAACAATCTTTAAAACACCAGAAAGCCTGAGAAAATAGCAATAGAAGAACAACTTGTCTGATTCCACACGGTCGTGGTCATCTAGCTGCTGGTGGTGTGTCATATCTATCAAAAGCCCAATTGAGGTGCAAATAAAGATTGGAGCCATGCAATGCGAACTCCCTGATGTGAGGCAACAAATATTTACTACATTTAAAAACAAAATACTACGTTCTTATATGAAGTTCAAGGAACAATCTTTAAAACACCAGAAAGCCTGAGTAAATAGCAATAGAAGAACAACTTGTCTCATTCCACACCGTCGTGGTCATCAAGCTGCTGGTGGTGTGTCATACCTATCAAAAGCTAGTTGATATGCAAAAAAAGATTGCAGCCATGCAATGCGAACTCCCTGATGTGAGGCAACAAAGATTTACTACATTTAAAAACAAAATACTACGTTCTTATATGAACCTCAAGGAACAATCTTTAAAACACCAGAAAGCCTAAGTAAATAGCATTAGAAGATCAACTTGCAGCCATGCAATGCGAACTCCTTGATGTGAGGCAACAAAGATTTACTACATTAAAAAACAAAATACTACGTTCTTATATGAACCTCAAGGAACAATTTTTAAAACACCAGAAAGCCTGAGTAAATAGCATTAGAAGAACAACTTGTCTGATTCGACACCGTCGTGGTCATCAAGCTGCTGGTGGTGTGTCATACCTATCAAAAGCCCAGTTGAGGTGCAAATAAAGATTGCAGCCATGTAATGCGAACGCCCTCATGTGAGGCAACGAAGATTTACTACATTTAAAGACAAAATACTACGTTCTTATATGAACTTCAAGGAACAATCTTTAAAACACCAGAAAGACTGAGTACATACCAATAGAAGAACAAGTTTTCTGATTGCACACCGTCGTGGTCATCAAGCTGCTGGTGGTGTGTCATATCTATCAAAAGCCCAGTTGATGTGCAAATAAAGATTGCAGCCATGCAATGCGAACTCCCTGATGTGAGGCAACAAAGATATACTACATTTAAAAACAAAATACTACGTTCTTATATGATCTTCAAGGAACAATCTTTAAAACACCAGAAAGCCTGAGTAAATAGCAATAGAAGAGCAACATGTCTGATTCCACACCGTCGTGGTCATCAACCTGCTGGTGGTGTGTCATATCTATCAAAAGGTAGTTGATATGCAAATAATGATTGCAGCCATACAATGCGAATTCCCTGATGTGAGGCAACAAAGATTTACTACATTTAAAAACAAAATACTACGGTCTTATATGAACTTCAAGGAACAATCTTTAAAACACCAGAAAGCCTGAGTACATAGCAATAGAAGAACAAGTTTTCTGATTGCACACCGTCGTGGTCATCAAGCTGCTGGTGGTGTGTCATATCTATCAAAAGCCCAGTTGATGTGCAAATAAAGATTGCAGCCATGCAATGCAACTCCCTGATGTGAGGCAACAAAGATTTACTACAATTAAAAAACAAAATACTACGTTCTTATATGAACCTCAAGGAACAATCTTTAAAACACCAGAAAGCCTGAGTAAAAAGCATTAGAAGATCAACTTGCAGCCATGCAATGCGAACTCCCAGATGTGAGGCAACAAAGATTTACTACATTTAAAAACAAAATACTACGTTCTTATATGAACCTCAAGGAACAATCTTTAAAACACCAGAAAGCCTGAGTAAATAGCATTAGAAGAACAACTTGTCTGATTCCACACCGTCGTGGTCATCAAGCTGCTGGTAGTGTGTCATATCTATCAAAAGCTAGTTGATATGCAAATAAAGAATGCAGCCATGCGATGCGAACTCCCTGATGTGAGGCAACAAAGATTTACTACATTTAAAAACAAAATACTACGTTCATATATGAACTTCAAGGAACAATCGTTAAAACTCCAAAAAGCCTGAGTAAATAGCAATAGAAGAACAACTTGTCTGATTCCACACCGTCGTGGTCATCAAGCTGCTGGTGGTGTGTCATATCTTTCAAAAGCTAGTTGATATGCAAATAAAGATTGCAGCCATGCAATGCGAACTCCCTGATGTGAGGCAACAAAGATTTACTACATTTAAAAACAAAATACTACGTTCTTATTTGAACTTCAAGGAACAATCTTTAAAACACCAGAAAGCCTGAGTAAATAGCAATAGAAGAACAACTTGTCTGATTCAACACCGTCGTGGTCATCAACCTGCTTCTGGTGTGTCATATCTATCAAAAGCTAGTTGATATGCAAATAATGATTGCAGCCATGCAATGCGATCTCCCTGATGTGAGGCAACAAAGATTTACTACATTTAAAAATAAAATACTACGTTCTTACATGAACTTCAAGGAACAATCTTTAAAACACCAGAAAGCCTGAGTAATTAGCATTAGAAGAACAACTTGCAGCCATGCAATGCGAAATCCCTGATGTGAGGCAACAAAGATTTACTACATTTAAAAACAAAATACTACGTTCTTATATGAACCTCAAGGAACAATCTTTAAAACACCAGAAAGCCTGAGTAAATAGCATTAGAAGTACAACTTGTCTGATTCCACACCGTTGTGATCATCAAGCTGCTGGTGGTGTGTCATATCTATCAAAAGCTAGTTGATATGCAAATAAAGATTGCAGCCATGCAAAGCGAACTCCCTGATGTGAGGCAACAAAGATTTACTACATTTAAAAACAAAATACTACGTTCTTAAATGAACTTCAAGGAACAATCTTTAAAACACCAGAAAGCCTGAGTACATACCAATAGAAGAACAACTTGTCTGATTCGACACCGTCGTGGTCATCAAGCTGCTGTTGGTGTGTCATATCTATCAAAAGCCCAGTTGAGGTGCAAATAATGATTGCAGCCATGCAATGCGAACGCCCTGATGTAAGGCAACAAAGATTTACTACATTTAAAAACAAAATACTACGTTCTTATATGAAGTTCAAGGAACAATCTTTAAAACACCAGAAAGCCTGAGTAAATAGCATTAGAAGAACAACTTGTCTGATTCGACACCGTCGTGGTCATCAAGCTGCTGGTGGTGTGTCATATCTATCAAAAGCCCAGTTGAGGTGCAAATAAAGATTTCAGCCATGGAATGCGAACTCCCTGATGTGAGGCAACAAAGATTTACTACATTTAAAAACAAAATACTACGTTCTTTTACGAACTTCAAGCCTGAGTACATACCAATAGAAGAACAACTTGTCAGATTCGACACCGTCGTGGTCATCAAGCTGCTGGTGGTGTGTCATATCTATCAAAAGCCCAGTTGATGTGCAAATAAAGATTGCAGCCATGCAATGCGAACTCCCTGATGTGAGGCAACAAAGATATACTACATTTAAAAACAAAATACTACGTTCTTATATGATCTTCAAGGAACAATCTTTAAAACACCAGAAAGCCTGAGTAAATAGCAATAGAAGAGCAACATGTCTGATTCCACACCGTCGTGGTCATCAACCTGCTGGTGGTGTGTCATATCTATCAAAAGCTAGTTGATATGCAAATAATGATTGCAGCCATACAATGCGAACTCCCTGATGTGAGGCAACAAAGATTTACTACATTTAAAAACAAAATACTACGGTCTTATATGAACTTCAAGGAACAATCTTTAAAACACCAGAAAGCCTGAGTACATAGCAATAGAAGAACAACTTGTCTGATTCCACACCGTCGTGGTCATCAACCTGCTGGTGGTGTGTCATATCTAACAAAAGCCCAGTTGATGTGCAAATAAAGATTGCAGCCATGCAATGCGAACTCCCTGATGTGAGGCAACAAAGATTAACTACAATTAAAAAACAAAATACTACGTTCTTATATGAACCTCAAGGAACAATCTTTAAAACACCAGAAAGCCTGAGTAAATAGCATTAGAAGATCAACTTGCAGCCATGCAATGCGAACTCCCTGATGTGAGGCAACAAAGATTTACTACATTTAAAAACAAAATACTACGTTCTTATATGAACCTCAAGGAACAATCTTTAAAACACCAGAAAGCCTGAGTAAATAGCATTAGAAGAACAACTTGTCTGATTCCACACCGTCGTGGTCATCAAGCTGCTGGTAGTGTGTCATATCTATCAAAAGCTAGTTGATATGCAAATAAAGAATGCAGCCATGCGATGCGAACTCCCTGATGTGAGGCAACAAAGATTTACTACATTTAAAAACAAAATACTACGTTCATATATGAACTTCAAGGAACAATCGTTAAAACTCCAAAAAGCCTGAGTAAATAGCAATAGAAGAACAACTTGTCTGATTCCACACCGTCGTGGTCATCAAGCTGCTGGTGGTGTGTCATATCTTTCAAAAGCTAGTTGATATGCAAATAAAGATTGCAGCCATGCAATGCGAACTCCCTGATGTGAGGCAACAAAGATTTACTACATTTAAAAACAAAATACTACGTTCTTATTTGAACTTCAAGGAACAATCTTTAAAACACCAGAAAGCCTGAGTAAATAGCAATAGAAGAACAACTTGTCTGATTCGACACCGTCGTGGTCATCAACCTGCTTCTGGTGTGTCATATCTATCAAAAGCTAGTTGATATGCAAATAATGATTGCAGCCATGCAATGCGATCTCCCTGATGTGAGGCAACAAAGATTTACTACATTTAAAAATAAAATACTACGTTCTTACATGAACTTCAAGGAACAATCTTTAAAACACCAGAAAGCCTGAGTAATTAGCATTAGAAGAACAACTTGCAGCCATGCAATGCGAAATCCCTGATGTGAGGCAACAAAGATTTACTACATTTAAAAACAAAATACTACGTTCTTATATGAACCTCAAGGAACAATCTTTAAAACACCAGAAAGCCTGAGTAAATAGCATTAGAAGTACAACTTGTCTGATTCCACACCGTTGTGATCATCAAGCTGCTGGTGGTGTGTCATATCTATCAAAAGCTAGTTGATATGCAAATAAAGATTGCAGCCATGCAAAGCGAACTCCCTGATGTGAGGCAACAAAGATTTACTACATTTAAAAACAAAATACTACGTTCTTATTTGAACTTCAAGGAACAATCTTTAAAACACCAGAAAGCCTGAGTACATACCAATAGAAGAACAACTTGTCTGATTCGACACCGTCGTGGTCATCAAGCTGCTGTTGGTGTGTCATATCTATCAAAAGCCCAGTTGAGGTGCAAATAATGATTGCAGCCATGCAATGCGAACTCCCTGATGTGAGGCAACAAAGATTTACTACATTTAAAAACAAAATACTACGTTCTTATATGAAGTTCAAGGAACAATCTTTAAAACACCAGAAAGCCTGAGTAAATAGCATTAGAAGAACAACTTGTCTGATTCGACACCGTCGTGGTCATCAAGCTGCTGGTGGTGTGTCATATCTATCAAAAGCCCAGTTGAGGTGCAAATAAAGATTGCAGCCATGGAATGCGAACTCCCTGATGTGAGGCAACAAAGATTTACTACATTTAAAAACAAAATACTACGTTCTTTTATGAACTTCAAGCCTGAGTACATACCAATAGAAGAACAACTTGTCTGATTCGACACCGTCGTGGTCATCAAGCTGCTGGTGGTGTGTCATATCTATCAAAAGCCCAGTTGATGTGCAAATAAAGATTGCAGCCATGCAATGCGAACTCCCTGATGTGAGGCAACGAAGATTTACTACATTTAAAGACAAAATACTACGTTCTTATATGAACTTCAAGGAACAATCTTTAAAACACCAGAAAGACTGAGTACATACCAATAGAAGAACAACATTTCTGATTGCACACCGTCGTGGTCATCAAGCTGCTGGTGGTGTGTCATATCTATCAAAAGCCCAGTTGATGTGCAAATAAAGATTGCAGCCATGCAATGCGAACTCCCTGATGTGAGGCAACAAAGATTTACTACAATTAAAAAACAAAATACTACGTTCTTATATGAACCTCAAGGAACAATCTTTAAAACACCAGAAAGCCTGAGTAAATAGCATTAGAAGATCAACTTGCAGCCATGCAATGCGAACTCCCTGATGTGAGGCAACAAAGATTTACTACATTTAAAAACAAAATACTACATTCTTATATGAACCTCAAGGAACAATCTTTAAAACACCAGAAAGCCTGAGTAAATAGCATTAGAAGAACAACTTGTCTGATTCGACACCGTCAAGGTCGTGAAGCTGCTGGTGGTGTGTCATATCTATCAAAAGCTAGTTGATATGCAAATAAAGATTGCTGCCATGCAAAGCGAACTCCCTGATGTGAAGCAACAAACATTTACTACATTTAAAAACAAAATACTACGTTCTTATATGAACTTCAAGGAACAATCTTTAAAACACCAGAAAGCCTGAGTACATACCAATAGAAGAACAACTTATCTGATTCGACACCGTCGTGGTCATCAAGCTGCTGTTGGTGTGTCATATCTATCAAAAGCCCAGTTGAGGTGCAAATAATGATTGCAGCCATGCAATGCAAACTCCCTGATGTGAGGCAACAAAGATTTACTACATTTAAAAACAAAATACTACGTTCTTATATGAACTTCAAGGAACTATCTTTCAAACACCAGAAAGCCTGAGTACATACCAATAGAAGAACTACTTATCTGATTCCACACCGTCGTGGTCATCAAGCTGCTGGTGGTGTGTCATACCTATCAAAAGCCCAGTTGAGGTGCAAATAAAGATTGCAGCCATGTAATGCGAACGCCCTCATGTGAGGCAACGAAGATTTACTACATTTAAAGACAAAATACTACGTTCTTATATGAACTTCAAGGAACAATCTTTAAAACACCAGAAAGACTGAGTACATACCAATAGAAGAACAAGTTTTCTGATTGCACACCGTCGTGGTCATCAAGCTGCTGGTGGTGTGTCATATCTATCAAAAGCCCAGTTGATGTGCAAATAAAGATTGCAGCCATGCAATGCGAACTCCCTGATGTGAGGCAACAAAGATATACTACATTTAAAAACAAAATACTACGTTCTTATATGATCTTCAAGGAACAATCTTTAAAACACCAGAAAGCCTGAGTAAATAGCAATAGAAGAGCAACATGTCTGATTCCACACCGTCGTGGTCATCAACCTGCTGGTGGTGTGTCATATCTATCAAAAGGTAGTTGATATGCAAATAATGATTGCAGCCATACAATGCGAATTCCCTGATGTGAGGCAACAAAGATTTACTACATTTAAAAACAAAATACTACGGTCTTATATGAACTTCAAGGAACAATCTTTAAAACACCAGAAAGCCTGAGTACATAGCAATAGAAGAACAAGTTTTCTGATTGCACACCGTCGTGGTCATCAAGCTGCTGGTGGTGTGTCATATCTATCAAAAGCCCAGTTGATGTGCAAATAAAGATTGCAGCCATGCAATGCAACTCCCTGATGTGAGGCAACAAAGATTTACTACAATTAAAAAACAAAATACTACGTTCTTATATGAACCTCAAGGAACAATCTTTAAAACACCAGAAAGCCTGAGTAAAAAGCATTAGAAGATCAACTTGCAGCCATGCAATGCGAACTCCCTGATGTGAGGCAACAAAGATTTACTACATTTAAAAACAAAATACTACGTTCTTATATGAACCTCAAGGAACAATCTTTAAAACACCAGAAAGCCTGAGTAAATAGCATTAGAAGAACAACTTGTCTGATTCCACACCGTCGTGGTCATCAAGCTGCTGGTAGTGTGTCATATCTATCAAAAGCTAGTTGATATGCAAATAAAGAATGCAGCCATGCGATGCGAACTCCCTGATGTGAGGCAACAAAGATTTACTACATTTAAAAACAAAATACTACGTTCATATATGAACTTCAAGGAACAATCGTTAAAACTCCAAAAAGCCTGAGTAAATAGCAATAGAAGAACAACTTGTCTGATTCCACACCGTCGTGGTCATCAAGCTGCTGGTGGTGTGTCATATCTTTCAAAAGCTAGTTGATATGCAAATAAAGATTGCAGCCATGCAATGCGAACTCCCTGATGTGAGGCAACAAAGATTTACTACATTTAAAAACAAAATACTACGTTCTTATTTGAACTTCAAGGAACAATCTTTAAAACACCAGAAAGCCTGAGTAAATAGCAATAGAAGAACAACTTGTCTGATTCAACACCGTCGTGGTCATCAACCTGCTTCTGGTGTGTCATATCTATCAAAAGCTAGTTGATATGCAAATAATGATTGCAGCCATGCAATGCGATCTCCCTGATGTGAGGCAACAAAGATTTACTACATTTAAAAATAAAATACTACGTTCTTACATGAACTTCAAGGAACAATCTTTAAAACACCAGAAAGCCTGAGTACATACCAATAGAAGAACAACTTGTCTGATTCGACACCGTCGTGGTCATCAAGCTGCTGTTGGTGTGTCATATCTATCAAAAGCCCAGTTGAGGTGCAAATAATGATTGCAGCCATGCAATGCGAACGCCCTGATGTGAGGCAACAAAGATTTACTACATTTAAAAAACAAAATACTACGTTCTTATATGAAGTTCAAGGAACAATCTTTAAAACACCAGAAAGCCTGAGTAAATAGCATTAGAAGAACAACTTGTCTGATTCGACACCGTCGTGGTCATCAAGCTGCTGGTGGTGTGTCATATCTATCAAAAGCCCAGTTGAGGTGCAAATAAAGATTTCAGCCATGGAATGCGAACTCCCTGATGTGAGGCAACAAAGATTTACTACATTTAAAAACAAAATACTACGTTCTTTTACGAACTTCAAGCCTGAGTACATACCAATAGAAGAACAACTTGTCAGATTCGACACCGTCGTGGTCATCAAGCTGCTGGTGGTGTGTCATATCTATCAAAAGCCCAGTTGATGTGAAAAATAAAGATTGCAGCCATGCAATGCGAACTCCCTGATGTGAGGCAACAAAGATATACTACATTTAAAAACAAAATACTACGTTCTTATATGATCTTCAAGGAACAATCTTTAAAACACCAGAAAGCCTGAGTAAATAGCAATAGAAGAGCAACATGTCTGATTCCACACCGTCGTGGTCATCAACCTGCTGGTGGTGTGTCATATCTATCAAAAGCTAGTTGATATGCAAATAATGATTGCAGCCATACAATGCGAACTCCCTGATGTGAGGCAACAAAGATTTACTACATTTAAAAACAAAATACTACGGTCTTATATGAACTTCAAGGAACAATCTTTAAAACACCAGAAAGCCTGAGTACATAGCAATAGAAGAACAACTTGTCTGATTCCACACCGTCGTGGTCATCAACCTGCTGGTGGTGTGTCATATCTAACAAAAGCCCAGTTGATGTGCAAATAAAGATTGCAGCCATGCAATGCGAACTCCCTGATGTGAGGCAACAAAGATTAACTACAATTAAAAAACAAAATACTACGTTCTTATATGAACCTCAAGGAACAATCTTTAAAACACCAGAAAGCCTGAGTAAATAGCATTAGAAGATCAACTTGCAGCCATGCAATGCGAACTCCCTGATGTGAGGCAACAAAGATTTACTACATTTAAAAACAAAATACTACGTTCTTATATGAACCTCAAGGAACAATCTTTAAAACACCAGAAAGCCTGAGTAAATAGCATTAGAAGAACAACTTGTCTGATTCCACACCGTCGTGGTCATCAAGCTGCTGGTAGTGTGTCATATCTATCAAAAGCTAGTTGATATGCAAATAAAGAATGCAGCCATGCGATGCGAACTCCCTGATGTGAGGCAACAAAGATTTACTACATTTAAAAACAAAATACTACGTTCATATATGAACTTCAAGGAACAATCGTTAAAACTCCAAAAAGCCTGAGTAAATAGCAATAGAAGAACAACTTGTCTGATTCCACACCGTCGTGGTCATCAAGCTGCTGGTGGTGTGTCATATCTTTCAAAAGCTAGTTGATATGCAAATAAAGATTGCAGCCATGCAATGCGAACTCCCTGATGTGAGGCAACAAAGATTTACTACATTTAAAAACAAAATACTACGTTCTTATTTGAACTTCAAGGAACAATCTGTAAAACTCCAGAAAGCCTGAGTAAATAGCAATAGAAGAACAACTTGTCTGATTCGACACCGTCGTGGTCATCAACCTGCTTCTGGTGTGTCATATCTATCAAAAGCTAGTTGATATGCAAATAATGATTGCAGCCATGCAATGCGATCTCCCTGATGTGAGGCAACAAAGATTTACTACATTTAAAAATAAAATACTACGTTCTTACATGAACTTCAAGGAACAATCTTTAAAACACCAGAAAGCCTGAGTAATTAGCATTAGAAGAACAACTTGCAGCCATGCAATGCGAAATCCCTGATGTGAGGCAACAAAGATTTACTACATTTAAAAACAAAATACTACGTTCTTATATGAACCTCAAGGAACAATCTTTAAAACACCAGAAAGCCTGAGTAAATAGCATTAGAAGTACAACTTGTCTGATTCCACACCGTTGTGATCATCAAGCTGCTGGTGGTGTGTCATATCTATCAAAAGCTAGTTGATATGCAAATAAAGATTGCAGCCATGCAAAGCGAACTCCCTGATGTGAGGCAACAAAGATTTACTACATTTAAAAACAAAATACTACGTTCTTATTTGAACTTCAAGGAACAATCTTTAAAACACCAGAAAGCCTGAGTACATACCAATAGAAGAACAACTTGTCTGATTCGACACCGTCGTGGTCATCAAGCTGCTGTTGGTGTGTCATATCTATCAAAAGCCCAGTTGAGGTGCAAATAATGATTGCAGCCATGCAATGCGAACTCCCTGATGTGAGGCAACAAAGATTTACTACATTTAAAAACAAAATACTACGTTCTTATATGAAGTTCAAGGAACAATCTTTAAAACACCAGAAAGCCTGAGTAAATAGCATTAGAAGAACAACTTGTCTGATTCGACACCGTCGTGGTCATCAAGCTGCTGGTGGTGTGTCATATCTATCAAAAGCCCAGTTGAGGTGCAAATAAAGATTGCAGCCATGGAATGCGAACTCCCTGATGTGAGGCAACAAAGATTTACTACATTTAAAAACAAAATACTACGTTCTTTTATGAACTTCAAGCCTGAGTACATACCAATAGAAGAACAACTTGTCTGATTCCACACCGTCGTGGTCATCAAGCTGCTGGTGGTGTGTCATATCTATCAAAAGCCCAGTTGATGTGCAAATAAAGATTGCAGCCATGCAATGCGAACTCCCTGATGTGAGGCAACGAAGATTTACTACATTTAAAGACAAAATACTACGTTCTTATATGAACTTCAAGGAACAATCTTTAAAACACCAGAAAGACTGAGTACATACCAATAGAAGAACAAGATTTCTGATTGCACACCGTCGTGGTCATCAAGCTGCTGGTGGTGTGTCATATCTATCAAAAGCCCAGTTGATGTGCAAATAAAGATTGCAGCCATGCAATGCGAACTCCCTGATGTGAGGCAACAAAGATTTACTACAATTAAAAAACAAAATACTACGTTCTTATATGAACCTCAAGGAACAATCTTTAAAACACCAGAAAGCCTGAGTAAATAGCATTAGAAGATCAACTTGCAGCCATGCAATGCGAACTCCCTGATGTGAGGCAACAAAGATTTACTACATTTAAAAACAAAATACTACATTCTTATATGAACCTCAAGGAACAATCTTTAAAACACCAGAAAGCCTGAGTAAATAGCATTAGAAGAACAACTTGTCTGATTCGACACCGTCAAGGTCGTGAAGCTGCTGGTGGTGTGTCATATCTATCAAAAGCTAGTTGATATGCAAATAAAGATTGCTGCCATGCAAAGCGAACTCCCTGATGTGAAGCAACAAACATTTACTACATTTAAAAACAAAATACTACGTTCTTATATGAACTTCAAGGAACAATCTTTAAAACACCAGAAAGCCTGAGTACATACCAATAGAAGAACAACTTATCTGATTCGACACCGTCGTGGTCATCAAGCTGCTGTTGGTGTGTCATATCTATCAAAAGCCCAGTTGAGGTGCAAATAATGATTGCAGCCATGCAATGCAAACTCCCTGATGTGAGGCAACAAAGATTTACTACATTTAAAAACAAAATACTACGTTCTTATATGAACTTCAAGGAACTATCTTTCAAACACCAGAAAGCCTGAGTACATACCAATAGAAGAACTACTTATCTGATTCCACACCGTCGTGGTCATCAAACTGCTGGTGGTGTGTCATATCAATCAAAAGCCCAGTTGATGTGCAAATAAAGATTGCAGCCATGCAATGCGAACTCCCTGATGTGAGGCAACAAAAATTCACTACATTTAAAAACTAAATACTACGTTCTTATATGAACTTCAAGGAACAACCTTTAAAACACCAGAAAGCCTGAGTACATACCAATAGAAGAACAACTTTTCTGATTGCACACCATCGTGGTCATCAAGCTGCTGGTGGTGTGTCATATCTATCAAAAGCTAGTTGATATGCAAATAAAGATTGCAGCCATGCAATGCGAACTCCCTGATGTGAGGCAACAAAGATTTACTACATTTAAAAACAAAATACTACGTTCTTATATGAAGTTCAAGGAACAATCTTTAAAACACCAGAAAGCCTGAGTACATACCAATAGAAGAACAACTTGTCTGATTCCACACGGTCGTGGTCATCAAGCTGCTGGTGCTGTGTCATATCTATCAAAAGCCCAGTTGATGTGCAAATAGAGATTGCAGCCATGCAATGCGAACTACCTGATGTGAGGCAACAAAGATTTACTACATTTAAAAACAAAATACTACGTTCTTATATGAACTTCCAGGAACTATCTTTTAAACACCAGAAAGCCTGAGTACATACCAATAGAAGAACAACTTATCTGATTCCACACCGTCGTGGTCATCAAGCTGCTGGTGGTGTGTCATATCTATCAAAAACCCAGGTGATGTGCAAATAAAGATTGCAGCCATGCAATGCGAACTCCCTGATGTAAGGCAACAAAGATTTACTACATTTAAAAACAAAATACTACGTTCTTATATGAACTTCAAGGAACAATCTTTAAAACACCAGAAAGCCTGAGTAAATAGCAATAGAAGAACAACTTGTCTGATTCCACACCGTCGTGGTCATCAAGCTGCTGGTGGTGTGTCATATCTATCAAAAGCTAGTTGATGTGCAAATAAAGATTGCAGCCATGCAATGCGAACTCCCTGATGTGAGGCAACAAAGATTTACTACATGAAAAAACAAAATACTACGTTCTTATATGAAACTCAAGGAACAATTTTTAAAACACCAGAAAGCCTGAGTAAATAGCATTAGAAGAACAACTTGTCTGATTCGACACCGTCGTGGTCATCAAGCTGCTGGTGGTGTGTCATATCCATCAAAAGCCAGGTAAAATAAATGCATAAATAAATAAATAAATAAATAAAAGCCCAGTTGAGGTGCAAATGAAGATTGCAGCCATGGAATGCGAACTCCCTGATGTGAGGCAACAAAGATTTACTACATTTAAAAACAAAATACTACGTTCTTTTATGAACTTCAAGCCTGAGTACATACCAATAGAAGAACAACTTGTCTGATTCGACACCGTCGTGGTCATCAAGCTGCTGGTGGTGTGTCATATCTATCAAACGCCCAGTTGATGTGCAAATAAAAAGATTGCAGCCATGCAATGCGAACTCCCTGATGTGAGGCAACGAAGATTTACTACATTTAAAGACAAAATACTATGTTCTTATATGAACTTCAAGGAACAATCTTTAAAACACCAGAAAGACTGAGTACATACCAATAGAAGAACAACTTTCCTGATTGCACACCGTCGTGGTCATCAAGCTGCTGGTGGTGTGTCATATCTATCAAAAGCCCAGTTAATGTGCAAATAAAGATTGCAGCCATGCAATGCGAACTCCCTGATGTGAGGCAACAAAGATATACTACATTTAAAAACAAAATACTACGTTCTTATATGATCTTCAAGGAACAATCTTTAAAACACCAGAAAGCCTGAGTAAATAGCAATAGAAGAGCAAAATGTCTGATTCCACACCGTCGTGGTCATCAACCTGCTGGTGGTGTGTCATATCTATCAAAAGCTAGTTGATATGCAAATAATGATTGCAGCCATACAATGCGAACTCCCTGATGTGAGGCAACAAAGATTTACTACATTTAAAAACAAAATACTACGTTCTTATATGAACTTCAAGGAACAATCTTTAAAACACCAGAAAGCCTGAGTACATAGCAATAGAAGAACAACTTGTCTGATTCCACACCGTCGTGGTCATCAACCTGCTGGTGGTGTGTCATATCTATCAAAAGCCCAGTTGATGTGCAAATAAAGATTGCAGCCATGCAATGCCAACTCCCTGATGTGAGGCAACAAAGATTTAGTACAATTAAAAAACAAAATACTACGTTCTTATATGAACCTCAAGGAACAATCTTTAAAACACCAGAAAGCCTGAGTAAATAGAATTAGAAGATCAACTTGCAGCCATGCAATGCGAACTCCCTGATGTGAGGCAACAAAGATTTACTACATTTAAAAACAAAATACTACGTTCTTTTATGAACTTCAAGCCTGAGTACATACCAATAGAAGAACAACTTGTCTGATTCGACACCGTCGTGGTCATCAAGCTGCTGGTGGTGTGTCATATCTATCAAACGCCCAGTTGATGTGCAAATAAAAAGATTGCAGCCATGCAATGCGAACTCCCTGATGTGAGGCAACGAAGATTTACTACATTTAAAGACAAAATACTATGTTCTTATATGAACTTCAAGGAACAATCTTTAAAACACCAGAAAGACTGAGTACATACCAATAGAAGAACAACTTTTCTGATTGCACACCGTCGTGGTCATCAAGCTGCTGGTGGTGTGTCATATCTATCAAAAGCCCAGTTAATGTGCAAATAAAGATTGCAGCCATGCAATGCGAACTCCCTGATGTGAGGCAACAAAGATATACTACATTTAAAAACAAAATACTACGTTCTTATATGATCTTCAAGGAACAATCTTTAAAACACCAGAAAGCCTGAGTAAATAGCATTAGAAGAACAACTTGTCTGATTCGACACCGTCGTGGTCATCAAGCTGCTGGTGGTGTGTCATAACTATCAAAAGCTAGTTGATATGCAAATAAAGAATGCAGCCATGCGATGCGAACTCCCTGATGTGAGGCAACAAAGATTTACTACATTTAAAAACAAAATACTACGTTTATATATGAACTTCAAGGAACAATCTTTAAAACTCCAAAAAGCCTGAGTAAATAGCAATAGAAGAACAACTTGTCTGATTCGACACCGCCGTGGTCATCAACCTGCTTCTGGTGTGTCATATCTATCAAAAGCTAGTTGATATGCAAATAAAGATTGCAGCCATGCAATGCGATCTCCCTGATGTGAGGCAACAAAGATTTACTACATTTAAAAATAAAATACTACGTTCTTATATGAACTTCAAGGAACAATCTTTAAAACACCAGAAAGCCTGAGTACATACCAATAGAAGAACAACTTGTCTGATTCCACACGGTCGTGGTCATCAAGCTGCTGGTGGTGTGTCATATCTATCAAAAGCCCAGTTGAGGTGCAAATAAAGATTGCAGCCATGCAATGCGAACTCCCTGATGTGAGGCAACAAAGATTTACTACAATTAAAAAACAAAATACTACGTTCTTGTATGGACCTCAAGGAACAATTTTTAAAACACCAGAAAGCCTGAGTAAATAGCATTAGAAGAACAACTTGCAGCCATGCAATGCGAAATCCCTGATGTGAGGCAACAAAGATTTACTACATTTAAAAACAAAATACTACGTTCTTATATGAACCTCAAGGAACAATCTTTAAAACACCAGAAAGCCTGAGTAAATACCAATAGAAGAACAACTTGTCTGATTCCACACCGTCGTGGTCATCAACCTGCTGGTGGTGTGTCATATCTATCAAAAGCCCAGTTGATGTGCAATTAAAGATTGCAGCCATGCAATGCGAACTCCCTGATGTGAGGGAACAAAGATTTACTACATTTAAAAACAAAATACCGAGAGATGAGTACACTAAACCGATTCAGAAAGATGTAGGTTGCAGTAGGTACTGGGAGATGAAGAAGCTTGCACAGGATAGAGTAGCATGGAGAGCTGCATCAAACCAGTCTCAGGACTGAAGACCACAACAACAAAAACAAAATACTACGTTCTTATATGAACTTCAAGGAACACTCCTTAAAACACCAGAAAGCCTGAGTTAATAGCAATAGAAGAAAAACTTGTCTGATTCCACACCGTCCTGGTCATCAACCTGCTGGTGGTGTGTCATATCTATCAAAAGCCCAGTTGATGTTCAAATAAAGATTGCAGCCATGCAATGCGAACTCCCTGATGTGAGGCAACAAAGATTTACTACATTTAAAAACAAAATACTACGTTCTTATATGAACTTCAAGGAACAATCTTTAAAACACCAGAGAGCCTGAGTACATACCAATAGAATAACAACTTGTCTGATTCCACACCGTCGTGGTCATCAAGCTGTTGGTGGTGTGTCATATCTATCAAAAGCTAGTTGATATGCAAATAAAGATTGCAGCCATGCAATGCGAACTCCCTGATGTGAGGCAACAAAGATTTACTACATTTAAAGACAAAATACTACGTTCTTATATGAACTTCAAGGTACAATCTTTAAAATACCAGAAAGCCTGAGTAAATAGCAATAGAAGAAAACTTGTCTGATTCCACACCGTCGTGGTCATCAAGCTGCTGGTGGTGTGTCATATCTATCAAAAGCTAGTTAATATGCAAATAAAGATTGCAGTCATGCATTGCGAACCCCCTGATGTGAGGCAACAAAGATTTACTCCATTTAAAAACAAAATACTACGTTCTTATATGAACTTCAAGGAACAATCTTTAAAACACCAGAAAGCCTGAGTACATACCAATAGAAGAACAACTTGTCTGATTCGACACCGTCGTGGTCATCAAGCTGCTGGTGGTGTGTCATATCTATCAAAAGCTAGTTGATATGCAAATAAAGATTGCAGCCATGCAATGCGAACTCCCTGATGTGAGGCAACAAAGATTTACTACATTTAAAAACAAAATACTACGTTCTTATATGAACTTCAAGGAACAATCTTTAAAACACCAGAAAGCCTGAGTAAATAGCAATAGAAGAACAACTTGTCTGATTCCACAGCGTCGTGGTCATCAAGCTGCTGGTGGTGTGTCATATCTATCAAAAGCTAGTTGATATGCAAATAAAGATTGCAGCCATGCAATGCGAACTCCCTGATGTGAGGCAACAAAGATAGACTACATTTAAAAACAAAATACTACGTTCTTATATGAAGTTCAAGGAACAATCTGTAAAACACCAGAAAGCCTGAGTACATACCAATAGAAGAACAACTTGTCTGATTCCACACGGTCGTGGTCATCAAGCTGCTGGTGCTGTGTCATATCTATCAAAAGCACAGTTGATGTGCAAATAAAGATTGCAGCCATGCAATGCGAACTCCCTGATGTGAGGCAACAAAGATTTACTACATTTAAAAACAAAATACTACGTTCTTATATGGACTTCCAGGAACTATCTTTTAAACACCAGAAAGCCTGAGTACATACCAATAGAAGAACAACTTATCTGATTCCACACCGTCGTGGTCATCAAGCTGCTGGTGGTGTGTCATATCTATCAAAAACCCAGTTGATGTGCAAATAAAGATTGCAGCCATGCAATGCGAACTCCCTGATGTGAGGCAACAAAGATTTACTACATTTAAAAACAAAATACTACGTTCTTATATGAACCTCAAGGAACAATCTTTAAAACACCAGAAAGCCTGAGTAAATAGCATTAGAAGATCAACTTGCAGCCATGCAATGCAAACTCCCTGATGTGAGGCAACAAAGATTTACTACATGAAAAAACAAAATACTACGTTCTTATATGAACCTCAAGGAACAATTTTTAAAACACCAGAAAGCCTGAGTAAATAGCATTAGAAGAACAACTTGTCTGATTCGACACCGTCGTGGTCATCAAGCTGCTGGTGGTGTGTCATATCCATCAAAAGCCAGGTAAAATAAATGCATAAATAAATAAATAAATAAATAAAAGCCCAGTTGAGGTGCAAATGAAGATTGCAGCCATGGAATGCGAACTCCCTGATGTGAGGCAACAAAGATTTACTACATTTAAAAACAAAATACTACGTTCTTTTATGAACTTCAAGCCTGAGTACATACCAATAGAAGAACAACTTGTCTGATTCGACACCGTCGTGGTCATCAAGCTGCTGGTGGTGTGTCATATCTATCAAACGCCCAGTTGATGTGCAAATAAAAAGATTGCAGCCATGCAATGCGAACTCCCTGATGTGAGGCAACGAAGATTTACTACATTTAAAGACAAAATACTATGTTCTTATATGAACTTCAAGGAACAATCTTTAAAACACCAGAATGACTGAGTACATACCAATAGAAGAACAACTTTTCTGATTGCACACCGTCGTGGTCATCAAGCTGCTGGTGGTGTGTCATATCTATCAAAAGCCCAGTTAATGTGCAAATAAAGATTGCAGCCATGCAATGCGAACTCCCTGATGTGAGGCAACAAAGATATACTACATTTAAAAACAAAATACTACGTTCTTATATGATCTTCAAGGAACAATCTTTAAAACACCAGAAAGCCTGAGTAAATAGCAATAGAAGGGCAACATGTCTGATTCCACACCGTCGTGGTCATCAACCTGCTGGTGGTGTGTCATATCTATCAAAAGCTAGTTGATATGCAAATAATGATTGCAGCCATACAATGCGAACTCCCTGATGTGAGGCAACAAAGATTTACTACATTTAAAAACAAAATACTACGTTCTTATATGAACTTCAAGGAACAATCTTTAAAACATCAGAAAGCCTGAGTACATAGCAATAGAAGAACAACTTGTCTGATTCCACACCGTCGTGGTCATCAACCTGCTGGTGGTGTGTCATATCTATCAAAAGCCCAGTTGATGTGCAAATAAAGATTGCAGCCATGCAATGCCAACTCCCTGATGTGAGGCAACAAAGATTTAGTACAATTAAAAAACAAAATACTACGTTCTTATATGAACCTCAAGGAACAATCTTTAAAACACCAGAAAGCCTGAGTAAATAGAATTAGAAGATCAACTTGCAGCCATGCAATGCGAACTCCCTGATGTGAGGCAACAAAGATTTACTACATTTAAAAACAAAATACTACGTTCTTATATGAACCTCAAGGAACAATCTTTAAAACACCAGAAAGCCTGAGTAAATAGCATTAGAAGAACAACTTGTCTGATTCGACACCGTCGTGGTCATCAAGCTGCTGGTGGTGTGTCATATCTATCAAAAGCTAGTTGATATGCAAATAAAGAATGCAGCCATGCGATGCGAACTCCCTGATGTGAGGCAACAAAGATTTACTACATTTAAAAACAAAATACTACGTTTATATATGAACTTCAAGGAACAATCTTTAAAACTCCAAAAAGCCTGAGTAAATAGCAATAGAAGAACAACTTGTCTGATTCGACACCGCCGTGGTCATCAACCTGCTTCTGGTGTGTCATATCTATCAAAAGCTAGTTGATATGCAAATAAAGATTGCAGCCATGCAATACGATCTCCCTGATGTGAGGCAACAAAGATTTACTACATTTAAAAATAAAATACTACGTTCTTATATGAACTTCAAGGAACAATCTTTAAAACACCAGAAAGCCTGAGTACATACCAATAGAAGAACAACTTGTCTGATTCCACACGGTCGTGGTCATCAAGCTGCTGGTGGTGTGTCATATCTATCAAAAGCCCAGTTGAGGTGCAAATAAAGATTGCAGCCATGCAATGCGAACTCCCTGATGTGAGGCAACAAAGATTTACTACAATTAAAAAACAAAATACTACGTTCTTGTATGGACCTCAAGGAACAATTTTTAAAACACCAGAAAGCCTGAGTAAATAGCATTAGAAGAACAACTTGCAGCCATGCAATGCGAAATCCCTGATGTGAGGCAACAAAGATTTACTACATTTAAAAACAAAATACTACGTTCTTATATGAACCTCAAGGAACAATCTTTAAAACACCAGAAAGCCTGAGTAAATACCAATAGAAGAACAACTTGTCTGATTCCACACCGTCGTGGTCATCAACCTGCTGGTGGTGTGTCATATCTATCAAAAGCCCAGTTGATGTGCAATTAAAGATTGCAGCCATGCAATGCGAACTCCCTGATGTGAGGGAACAAAGATTTACTACATTTAAAAACAAAATACCGAGAGATGAGTACACTAAACCGATTCAGAAAGATGTAGGTTGCAGTAGGTACTGGGAGATGAAGAAGCTTGCACAGGATAGGGTAGCATGGAGAGCTGCATCAAACCAGTCTCAGGACTGAAGACCACAACAACAAAAACAAAATACTACGTTCTTATATGAACTTCAAGGAACACTCCTTAAAACACCAGAAAGCCTGAGTTAATAGCAATAGAAGAAAAACTTGTCTGATTCCACACCGTCCTGGTCATCAACCTGCTGGTGGTGTGTCATATCTATCAAAAGCCCAGTTGATGTTCAAATAAAGATTGCAGCCATGCAATGCGAACTCCCTGATGTGAGGCAACAAAGATTTACTACATTTAAAAACAAAATACTACGTTCTTATATGAACTTCAAGGAACAATCTTTAAAACACCAGAAAGCCTGAGTACATACCAATAGAATAACAACTTGTCTGATTCCACACCGTCGTGGTCATCAAGCTGTTGGTGGTGTGTCATATCTATCAAAAGCTAGTTGATATGCAAATAAAGCTTGCAGCCATGCAATGCGAACTCCCTGATGTGAGGCAACAAAGATTTACTACATTTAAAGACAAAATACTACGTTCTTATATGAACTTCAAGGTACAATCTTTAAAATACCAGAAAGCCTGAGTAAATAGCAATAGAAGAAAACTTGTCTGATTCCACACCGTCGTGGTCATCAAGCTGCTGGTGGTGTGTCATATCTATCAAAAGCTAGTTAATATGCAACTAAAGATTGCAGTCATGCAATGCGAACTCCCTGATGTGAGGCAACAAAGATTTACTACATTTAAAAACAAAATACTACGTTCTTATATGAACTTCAAGGAACAATCTTTAAAACACCAGAAAGCCTGAGTAAATAGCAATAGAAGAACAACTTGTCTGATTCCACAGCGTCGTGGTCATCAAGCTGCTGGTGGTGTGTCATATCTATCAAAAGCTAGTTGATATGCAAATAAAGATTGCAGCCATGCAATGCGAACTCCCTGATGTGAGGCAACAAAGATAGACTACATTTCAAAACAAAATACTACGTTCTTATATGAAGTTCAAGGAACAATCTGTAAAACACCAGAAAGCCTGAGTACATACCAATAGAAGAACAACTTGTCTGATTCCACACGGTCGTGGTCATCAAGCTGCTGGTGGTGTGTCATATCTACCAAAAGCCCAGTTGAGGTGCAAATAATGATTGCAGCCATGCAATGCGAACTCCCTAATGTGAGGCAACAACGATTTACTACATTTAAAAACAAAATACTACGTTCTTATATGAACTTCAAGGAACAATCTTTAAAACACTAGAAAGCCTGAGTACATACCAATAGAAGAACAACTTGTCTGATTCCACACCGTCGTGGTTATCAAGCTGCAGGTGGTGAGTCATTTCAATCAAAAGCCCAGTTGATGTGCAAATAAAGATGCCAGCCATGCAATGCGAACTCCCTGATGTGAGGCAACAAAGATTTACTACATTTAAAAACAAAATACTACGTTCTTAAATGAACTTCAAGGAACAATCTTTAAAACACCAGAAAGCCTGAGTACATACCAATAGAAGAACAACTTGTCTGATTCCACACGGTCGTGGTTATCAAGCTGCTGGTGGTGTGTCATATCTATCAAAAGCCCAGTTGAGGTGCAAATAATGATTGCAGCCATGCAATGCGAACTCCCTAATGTGAGGCAACAAAAATTTACTACATTTAAAAACAAAATACTACGTTCTTATATGAACTTCAAGGAATAATCTTTAAAACACCAGAAAGCCTGAGTAAATAGCAATAGAAGAACAACATGTCTGATTCCACACCGTCGTGGTCATCAAGCTGCTGGTGGTGTGTCATATCTATCAAAAGCTAGTTGATGTGCAAATAAAGATTGCAGCCATGCAATGCGAACTCCCTGATGTGAGGCAACAAAGATTTACTACATTTAAAAACAAAATACTACGTTCTTATATGATCTTCAAGGAACAATCTTTAAAACACCAGAAAGCCTGAGTAAATAGCAATAGAAGAGCAACATGTCTGATTCCACACCGTCGTGGTCATCAACCTGCTGGTGGTGTGTCATATCTATCAAAAGCTAGTTGATATGCAAATAATGATTGCAGCCATGCAATGCGAACTCCCTGATGTGAGGCAACAAAGATTTACTACATTTTAAAACAAAATACTACGTTCTTATATGAACTTCAAGGAACAATCTTTAAAACACCAGAAAGCCTGAGTACATAGCAATAGAAGAACAACTTGTCTGATTCCACACCGTCGTGGTCATCAACCTGCTGGTGGTGTGTCATATCTATCAAAAGCCCAGTTGATGTGCAAATAAAGATTGCAGCCATGCAATGCGAACTCCCTGATGTGAGGCAACAAAGATTTACTACAATTAAAAAACAAAATTCTACGTTCTTATATGAACTTCAAGGAACAATCTTAAAAACACCAGAAAGCCTGAGTAAATAGCATTAGAAGATCAACTTGCAGCCATGCAATGCGAACTCCCTGATGTGAGGCAACAAAGATTTACTACATTAAAAAACAAAATACTACGTTCTTATATGAACCTCAAGGAAAAATTTTTAAAACACCAGAAAGCCTGAGTAAATAGCATTAGAAGAACAACTTGTCTGATTCGACACCGTCGTGGTCATCAAGCTGCTGGTGGTGTGTCATATCTATCAAAAGCTAGTTGAAATGCAAATAAAGATTGCAGCCATGCAATGCGAACTCCCTGATGTGAGGCAACAAAGATTTACTACATTTAAAAACAAAATACTACGTTCTTATTTGAATTTCAAGGAACAATCTTTAAAACACCAGAAAGCCTGAGTAAATAACAATAAAAGAACAACTTGTCTGATTCGACACCGTCGTGCTCATCAACCTGCTTCTGGTGTGTCATATCTACCAAAAGCTAGTTGATATGCAAATAAAGATTGCAGCCATGCAATGCGATCTCCCTGATGTGAGGCAACAAAGATTTACTACATTTAAAAACAAAATACTACGTTCTTATGTGAACTTCAAGGAACAATCTTTAAAACATCAGAAAGCCTGAGTACATACCAATAGAAGAACAACTTGTCTGATTCCACACGGTCGTGGTCATCAAGCAGCTGGTGGTGTGTCATATCTATCAAATGCTAGTTGATATGCAAATAAAGATTGCAGCCATGCAATGCGAACTCCCTGATGTGAGGCAACAAAGATTTACCACATTTAAAAACAAAATACTACGTTCTTATTTGAATTTCAAGGAACAATCTTTAAAACACCAGAAAGCCTGAGTAAATAACAATAGAAGAACAACTTGTCTGATTCGACACCGTCGTGGTCATCAACCTGCTTCTGGTGTGTCATATCTATCAAAAGCTAGTTGATATGCAAATAAAGATTGCAGCCATGCAATGCGATCTCCCTGATGTGAGGCAACAAAGATTTACTACTTTTAAAAACAAAATACTACGTTCTTATGTGAACTTCAAGGAACAATCTTTAAAACATCAGTAAGCCTGAGTACATACCAATAGAAGAACAACTTGTCTGATTGCACACCGTCGTGGTCATCAAGCTGCTGGTGGTGTGTCATATCTATCAAATGCTAGTTGATATGCAAATAAAGATTGCAGCCATGCAATGCGAACTCCCTGATGTGAGGCAACAAAGATTTACTACATTTAAAAACAAAATACTACGTTCTTATTGGAATTTCAAGGAACAATCTTTAAAACACCAGGAAGCCTGAGTAAATAACAATAGAAGAACAACTTGTCTGATTCGACACCGTCGTGGTCATCAACCTGCTTCTGGTGTGTCATATCTATCAAAAGCTAGTTGATATTCAAATAAAGATTGCAGCCATGCAATGCGATCTCCCTGATGTGAGGCAACAAAGATTTACTACATTTAAAAACAAAATACTACGTTCTTATGTGAACTTCAAGGAACAATCTTTAAAACACCAGAAAGCCTGAGTACATACCAATAGAAGAACAACTTGTCTGATTCCACACGGTCGTGGTCATCAAGCTGCTGGTGGTGTGTCATATCTATCAAAAGCCCAGTTGAGGTGCAAATAATGATTGCAGCCATGCAATGCGAACTCCCTAATGTGAGGCAACAACGATTTACTACATTTAAAAACAAAATACTACGTTCTTATATGAACTTCAAGGAACAATCTTTAAAACACCAGAAAGCCTGAGTACATACCAATAGAAGAGCAACTTGTCTGATTCCACACCGTCGTGGTTATCGAGCTGCAGGTGGTGAGTCATATCAATCAAAAGCCCAGTTGATGTGCAAATAAAGATGCCAGCCATGCAATGCGAACTCCCTGATGTGAGGCAACAAAGATTTACTACATTTAAAAACAAAATACTACGTTCTTAAATGAACTTCAAGGAACAATCTTTAAAACACCAGAAAGCCTGAGTACATACCAATAGAGGAACAACTTGTCTGATTCCACACGGTCGTGGTCATCAAGCTGCTGGTGGTGTGTCATATCTATCAAAAGCCCAGTTGAGGTGCAAATAATGATTGCAGACATGCAATGCGAACTCCCTAATGTGAGGCAACAAAAATTTACTACATTTAAAAACAAAATACTACGTTCTTATATGAACTTCAAGGAATAATCTTTAAAACACCAGAAAGCCTGAGTAAATAGCAATAGAAGAACAACATGTCTGATTCCACACCGTCGTGGTCATCAAGCTGCTGGTGGTGTGGCATATCTATCAAAAGCTAGTTGATGTGCAAATAAAGATTGCAGCCATGCAATGCGAACTCCCTGATGTGAGGCAACAAAGATTTACTACATATAAAAACAAAATACTACGTTCTTATATGATCTTCAAGGAACAATCTTTAAAACACCAGAAAGCCTGAGTAAATAGCAATAGAAGAGCAACATGTCTGATTCCACACCGTCGTGGTCATCAACCTGCTGGTGGTGTGTCATATTTATCAAAAGCTAGTTGATATGCAAATAATGATTGCAGCCATGCAATGCGAACTCCCTGATGTGAGGCAACAAAGATTTACTACATTTTAAAACAAAATACTACGTTCTTATATGAACTTCAAGGAACAATCTTTAAAACACCAGAAAGCCTGAGTACATAGCAATAGAAGAACAACTTGTCTGATTCCACACCGTCGTGGTCATCAACCTGCTGGTGGTGTGTCATATCTATCAACAGCATAGTTGATGTGCAAATAAAGATTGCAGCCATGCAATGCGAACTCCCTGATGTGAGGCAACAAAGATTTACTACAATTAAAAAACAAAATTCTACGTTCTTATATGAACTTCAAGCAACAATCTTTAAAACACCAGAAAGCCTGAGTAAATAGCATTAGAAGATCAACTTGCAGCCATGCAATGCGAACTCCCTGATGTGAGGCAACAAAGATTTACTACATTAAAAAACAAAATACTACGTTCCTATATGAACCTCAAGGAAAAATTTTTAAAACACCAGAAAGCCTGAGTAAATAGCATTAGAAGAACAACTTGTCTGATTCGACACCGTCGTGGTCATCAAGCTGCTGGTGGTGTGTCATATCTATCAAAAGCTAGTTGATATGCAAATAAAGATTGCAGCCATGCGATGCGAACTCCCTGATGTGAGGCAACAAAGACTTACTACATTTAAAAACAAAATACTACGTTCATATATGAACTATAAGGATTAATCTTTAAAACTCCAGAAGGCCTGAGTAAATAGCAATAGAAGAACAACTTGTCTGATTCCACACCGTCGTGGTCATCAAGCTGCTGGTGGTGTGTCATATCTATCAAAAGCTAGTTGAAATGCAAATAAAGCTTGCAGCCATGCAATGCGAAATCCCTGATGTGAGGCAACAAAGATTTACTACATTTAAAAACAAAATACTACGTTCTTATTTGAATTTCAAGGATCAATCTTTAAAACACCAGAAAGCCTGAGTAAATAACAATAGAAGAACAACTTGTCTGATTCGACACCGTCGTGGTCATCAACCTGCTTCTGGTGTGTCATATCTATCAAAAGCCCAGTTGAGGTGCAAATAAAGATTGCAGCCATGGAATGCGAACTCCCTGATGTGAGGCAACAAAGATTTACTACATTTATAAACAAAATACTACGTTCTTTTATGAACTTCAAGCATGAGTACATACCAATAGAAGAACAACTTGTCTGATTCGACACCGTCGTGGTCTTCAAGCTGCTGGTGGTGTGTCATATCTATCAAAAGCCCATTTGATGTGCAAATAAAGATTGCAGCCATGCAATGCGAACTCCCTGATGTGAGGCAACGAAGATTTACTACATTTAAAGACAAAATACTACGTTCTTTAATGAACTTCAAGGAACAATCTTTAAAACACCTGAAAGACTGAGTACATACCAATAGAAGAACAACTTTCTGATTGCACACCGTCGTGGTCATCAAGCTGCTGGGGGTGTGTCATATCTATCAAAAGCTAGTTGAAATGCAAATAAAGATTGCAGCCATGCAATGCGAACTCCCTGATGTGAGGCAACAAAGATTTACTACATTTAAAAACAAAATACTACGTTCTTATTTGAATTTCAAGCAACAATCTTTAAAACACCAAAAAGCCTGAGTAAATAACAATAAAAGAACAACTTGTCTGATTCGACACCGTCGTGGTCATCAACCTGCTTCTGGTGTGTCATATCTATCAAAAGCTAGTTGATATGCAAATAAAGATTGCAGCCATGCAATGCGATCTCCCTGATGTGAGGCTACAAAGATTTACTACATTTAAAAACAAAATACTACGTTCTTATGTGAACTTCAAGGAACAATCTTTAAAACATCAGAAAGCCTGAGTACATACCAATAGAAGAACAACTTGTCTGATTAAACACGGTCGTGGTCATCAAGCTGCTGGTGGTGTGTCATATCTATCAAATGCTAGTTGATATGCAAATAAAGATTGCAGCCATGCAATGCGAACTCCCTGATGTGAGGCAACAAAGATTTACTACATTTAAAAACAAAATACTACGTTCTTATTTGAATTTCAAGGAAAAATCTTTAAAACACCAGAAAGCCTGAGTAAATAACAATAGAAGAACAACTTGTCTGATTCGACACCGTCGTGGTCATCAACCTGCTTCTGGTGTGTCATATCTATCAAAAGCTAGTTGATATGCAAATAAAGATTGCAGCCATGCAATGCGATCTCCCTGATGTGAGGCAACAAAGATTTACTACATTTAAAAACAAAATACTACGTTCTTATGTGAACTTCAAGGAACAATCTTTAAAACATCAGAAAGCCTGAGTACATACCAATAGAAGAACAACTTGTCTGATTCCACACGGTCGTGGTCATCAAGCTGCTGGTGGTGTGTCATATCTATCAAATGCTAGTTGATATGCAAATAAAGATTGCAGCCATGCAATGCGAACTCCCTGATGTGAGGCAACAAAGATTTACTACATTTAAAAACAAAATACTACCTTCTAATATGAACTTCAAGGAACAATCTTTAAAACACCAGAAAGCCTGAGTACATAGCAATAGAAGAACAACTTGCCTGACTCCACGCCGTCGTGGTCATCAACCTGCTGGTGGTGTGTCATATCTATCAAAAGCCCAGTTGATGTGCAAATAAAGATTGCAGCCATGCAATGCGAACTCCCTGATGTGAGGCAACAAAGATTTACTACAATTAAAAAACCAAATACTACGTTCTTATAAGAACCTCAAGGAACAATCTTTAAAACACCAGAAAGCCTGAGTAAATAGCATTAGAAGAACAACTTGCAGCCATGCAATGCGAAATCCCTGATGTGAGGCAACAAAGATTTACTACATTTAAAAACAAAATACTACGTTCTTATATGAACCTCAAGGAACAATCTTTAGAACACCAGAAAGCCTGAGTAAATAGCATTAGAAGAACAACTTGTCTGATTCCACACCGTCGTGGACATCAAGCTGCTAGAGGTGTGTCATATCTATCAAATGCTAGTTGATATGCAAATAAAGATTGCAGCCATGCAATGCGAACTCCCTGATGTGAGGCAACAAAGATTTACTACATTTAAAAACAAAATACTACCTTCTAATATGAACTTCAAGGAACAATCTTTAAAACACCAGAAAGCCTGAGTACATAGCAATAGAAGAACAACTTGCCTGACTCCACGCCGTCGTGGTTATCAAGCTGCAGGTGGTGAGTCATATCAATCAAAAGCCCAGTTGATGTGCAAATAAAGATGCCAGCCATGCAATGCGAACTCCCTGATGTGAGGCAACAAAGATTTACTACATTTAAAAACAAAATACTACGTTCTTAAATGAACTTCAAGGAACAATCTTTAAAACACCAGAAAGCCTGAGTACATACCAATAGAAGAACAACTTGTCTGATTCCACACGGTCGTGGTCATCAAGCTGCTGGTGGTGTGTCATATCTATCAAAAGCCCAGTTGAGGTGCAAATAATGATTGCAGACATGCAATGCGAACTCCCTGATGTGAGGCAACAAAGATTTACTACATTTAAAAACAAAATACTACGTTCTTATATGAACTTCAAGGAACAATCTTTAAAACACCAGAAAGCCTGAGTAAATAGCAATAGAAGAACAACTTGTCTGATTCCACAGCGTCGTGGTCATCAAGCTGCTGGTGGTGTGTCATATCTATCAAAAGCTAGTTGATATGCAAATAAAGATTGCAGCCATGCAATGCGAACTCCCTGATGTGAGGCAACAAAGATAGACTACATTTAAAAACAAAATACTACGTTCTTATATGAAGTTCAAGGAACAATCTGTAAAACACCAGAAAGCCTGAGTACATACCAATAGAAGAACAACTTGTCTGATTCCACACGGTCGTGGTCATCAAGCTGCTGGTGGTGTGTCATATCTATCAAAAGCCCAGTTGAGGTGCAAATAATGATTGCAGCCATGCAATGCGAACTCCCTAATGTGAGGCAACAACGATTTACTACATTTAAAAACAAAATACTACGTTCTTATATGAACTTCAAGGAACAATCTTTAAAACACCAGAAAGCCTGAGTACATACCAATAGAAGAACAACTTGTCTGATTCCACACCGTCGTGGTTATCAAGCTGCAGGTGGTGAGTCATATCAATCAAAAGCCCAGTTGATGTGCAAATAAATATGCCAGCCATGCAATGCGAACTCCCTGATGTGAGGCAACAAAGATTTACTACATTTAAAAACAAAATACTACGTTCTTAAATGAACTTCAAGGAACAATCTTTAAAACACCAGAAAGCCTGAGTACATACCAATAGAAGAACAACATGTCTGATTCCACACCGTCGTGGTCATCAAGCTGCTGGTGGTGTGGCATATCTATCAAAAGCTAGTTGATGTGCAAATAAAGATTGCAGCCATGCAATGCGAACTCCCTGATGTGAGGCAACAAAGATTTACTACATTTAAAAACAAAATACTACGTTCTTATATGATCTTCAAGGAACAATCTTTAAAACACCAGAAAGCCTGAGTAAATAGCAATAGAAGAGCAACATGTCTGATTCCACACCGTCGTGGTCATCAACCTGCTGGTGGTGTGTCATATTTATCAAAAGCTAGTTGATATGCAAATAATGATTGCAGCCATGCAATGCGAACTCCCTGATGTGAGGCAACAAAGATTTACTACATTTTAAAACAAAATACTACGTTCTTATATGAACTTCAAGGAACAATCTTTAAAACACCAGAAAGCCTGAGTACATAGCAATAGAAGAACAACTTGTCTGATTCCACACCGTCGTGGTCATCAACCTGCTGGTGGTGTGTCATATCTATCAAAAGCCCAGTTGATGTGCAAATAAAGATTGCAGCCATGCAATGCGAACTCCCTGATGTGAGGCAACAAAGATTTACTACAATTAAAAAACAAAATTCTACGTTCTTATATGAACTTCAAGGAACAATCTTTAAAACACCAGAAAGCCTGAGTAAATAGCATTAGAAGATCAACTTGCAGCCATGCAATGCGAACTCCCTGATGTGAGGCAACAAAGATTTACTACATTAAAAAACAAAATACTACGTTCCTATATGAACCTCAAGGTAAAATTTTTAAAACACCAGAAAGCCTGAGTAAATAGCATTAGAAGAACAACTTGTCTGATTCGACACCGTCGTGGTCATCAAGCTGCTGGTGGTGTGTCATATCTATCAAAAGCTAGTTGATATGCAAATAAAGATTGCAGCCATGCGATGCGAACTCCCTGATGTGAGGCAACAAAGACTTACTACATTTAAAAAAAAAATACTACGTTCATATATGAACTATAAGGATTAATCTTTAAAACTCCAGAAGGCCTGAGTAAATAGCACTAGAAGAACAACTTGTCTGATTCCACACCGTCGTGGTCATCAAGCTGCTGGTGGTGTGTCATATCTATCAAAAGCTAGTTGAAATGCAAATAAAGCTTGCAGCCATGCAATGCGAACTCCCTGATGTGAGGCAACAAAGATTTACTACATTTAAAAACAAAATACTACGTTCTTATTTGAATTTCAAGGATCAATCTTTAAAACACCAGAAAGCCTGAGTAAATAACAATAGAAGAACAACTTGTCTGATTCGACACCGTCGTGGTCATCAACCTGCTTCTGGTGTGTCATATCTATCAAAAGCCCAGTTGAGGTGCAAATAAAGATTGCAGCCATGGAATGCGAACTCCCTGATGTGAGGCAACAAAGATTTACTACATTTATAAACAAAATACTACGTTCTTTTATGAACTTCAAGCATGAGTACATACCAATAGAAGAACAACTTGTCTGATTCGACACCGTCGTGGTCTTCAAGCTGCTGGTGGTGTGTCATATCTATCAAAAGCCCATTTGATGTGCAAATAAAGATTGCAGCCATGCAATGCGAACTCCCTGATGTGAGGCAACGAAGATTTACTACATTTAAAGACAAAATACTACGTTCTTTAATGAACTTCAAGGAACAATCTTTAAAACACCTGAAAGACTGAGTACATACCAATAGAAGAACAACTTTCTGATTGCACACCGTCGTGGTCATCAAGCTGCTGGGGGTGTGTCATATCTATCAAAAGCTAGTTGAAATGCAAATAAAGATTGCAGCCATGCAATGCGAACTCCCTGATGTGAGGCAACAAAGATTTACTACATTTAAAAACAAAATACTACGTTCTTATTTGAATTTCAAGGAACAATCTTTAAAACACCAGAAAGCCTGAGTAAATAACAATAAAAGAACAACTTGTCTGATTCGACACCGTCGTGCTCATCAACCTGCTTCTGGTGTGTCATATCTATCAAAAGCTAGTTGATATGCAAATAAAGATTGCAGCCATGCAATGCGATCTCCCTGATGTGAGGCAACAAAGATTTACTACATTTAAAAATAAATACTACGTTCTTATGTGAACTTCAAGGAACAATCTTTAAAACATCAGAAAGCCTGAGTACATACCAATAGAAGAAAAACTTGTCTGATTCCACACGGTCGTGGTCATCAAGCTGCTGGTGGTGTGTCATATCTATCAAATGCTAGTTGATATGCAAATAAAGATTGCAGCCATGCAATGCGAACTCCCTGATGTGAGGCAACAAAGATTTACTACATTTAAAAACAAAATACTACGTTCTTATTTGATTTTCAAGGAACAATCTTTAAAACACCAGAAAGCCTGAGTAAATAACAATAGAAGAACAACTTGTCTGATTCGACACCGTCGTGGTCATCAACCTGCTTCTGGTGTGTCATATCTATCAAAAGCTAGTTGATATGCAAATAAAGATTGCAGCCATGCAATGCGATCTCCCTGATGTGAGGCAACAAAGATTTACTACATTTAAAAACAAAATACTACGTTCTTATGTGAACTTCAAGGAACAATCTTTAAAACATCAGTAAGCCTGAGTACATACCAATAGAAGAACAACTTGTCTGATTCCACACCGTCGTGGTCATCAAGCTGCTGGTGGTGTGTCATATCTATCAAATGCTAGTTGATATGCAAATAAAGATTGCAGCCATGCAATGCGAACTCCCTGATGTGAGGCAACAAAGATTTACTACATTTAAAAACAAAATACTACGTTCTTATATGAACTTCAAGGAACAATCTTTAAAACACCAGAAAGCCTGAGTACATAGCAATAGAAGAACAACTTGCCTGACTCCACGCCGTCGTGGTCATCAACCTGCAGGTGGTGTGTCATATCTATCAAAAGCCCAGTTGATGTGCAAATAAAGATTGCAGCCATGCAATGCGAACTCCCTGATGTGAGGCAACAAAGATTTACTACAATTAAAAAACCAAATACTACGTTCTTATAAAAACCTCAAGGAACAATCTTTAAAACACCAGAAAGCCTGAGTAAATAGCATTAGAAGAACAACTTGCAGCCATGCAATGCGAAATCCCTGATGTGAGGCAACAAAGATTTACTACATTTAAAAACAAAATACTACGTTCTTATATGAACCTCAAGGAACAATCTTTAGAACACCAGAAAGCCTGAGTAAATAGCATTAGAAGAACAACTTGTCTGATTCCACACCGTCGTGGACATCAAGCTGCTAGAGGTGTGTCATATCTACCAAAAGCTAGTTGATATGCAAATAAAGATTGCAGCCATGCAAAGCGAACTCCCTGATGTGAGGCAACAAAGATTTACTACATTTAAAAACAAAATACTACGTTCTTATATGAACTTCAAGGAACAATCTTTAAAACACCAGAAAGCCTGAGTACATACCAATAGAAGAACAACTTGTCTGATTCCACACGGTCGTGGTCATCAAGCTGCTGGTGGTGTGTCATATCTATCAAAAGCCCAGTTGAGGTGCAAATAATGATTGCAGCCATGCAATGCGAACTCCCTGATGTGAGGCAACAAAGATTTACTACATTTAAAAACAAAATACTACGTTCTTATATGAACTTCAAGGAACTATCTTTAAAACACCAGAAAGCCTGAGTACATACCAATAGAAGAACAACTTGTCTGATTCCACACGGTCGTGGTCATCAAGCTGCTGGGGTGTGTTATATCTATCAAAACCCCAGTGGATGTGCAAATAAAGATTGCAGCCATGCAATGCGAACTCCCTGATGTGAGGCAACAAAGATTTACTACATTTAAAAACAAAATACTACGTTCTTATATGAATTTCAAGGAACAATCTTTAAAACACCAGAAAGCCTGAGTACATACCAATAGAAGAACAACTTTTCTGATTGCACACCGTTGTGGTCATCAAGCTGCTGGTGGTGTGTCATATCTATCAAAAGCTAGTTGATATGCAATTAAAGATTGCAGCCGTGCAATTCGAACTCCCTGATGTGAGGCAACAAAGATTTACTACATTTAAAAACAAAATACTACGTTCTTATATGAACTTCAAGGAACAATCTTTAAAACACCCGAAAGCCTGAGTACATACCAATAGAAGAACAACTTGTCTGATTCCACACCGTCGTGGTCATCAAGCTGCTGGTGGTGAGTCATATCTATCAAAAGCCCAATTGATGTGCAAATAAAGATTGCAGGCATGCAATGCGAACTCCCTGATGTGAGGCAACAAAGATTTACTACATTTAAAAACAAAATACTACGTTCTTATATGAACTTCAAGGAACAATCTTTAAAACACCAGATAGCCTGAGTACATACCAATAGAAGAACAACTTGTCTGATTCCACACGGTCGTGGTCATCAAGCTGCTGGTGGTGTGTCATATCTATCAAAGGCTAGTTGATATGCAAATAAAGATTGCAGCCATGCAATGCTAACTCCCTGATGTGAGGCAACAAAGATTTACTACATTAAAAAACAAAATACCACGTTCTTATATGAACTTCAAGGAACAATCTTTAAAACACCAGAAAGCCTGAGTTCATACCAATAGAAGAACAACTTGTCTGATTCCACACCGTCGTGGCCATCAAGCTGCTGGTGGTGTGTCATATCTATCAAAAGCCCAGTTGAGGTGCAAATAAAGATTGCAGCCATGGAATGCGAACTCCCTGATATGAGGCAACAAAGATTTACTACATTTAAAAACAAAATACTACGTTCTTTTATGAACTTCAAGCCTGAGTACATACCAATAGAAGAACAACTTGTCTGATTCGACACAGTCGTGGTCATCAAGCTGCTGGTGGTGTCTCATGTCTATCAAAAGCCCATTTGATGTGCAAATAAAGATTGCAGGTATGCAATGCGAACTCCCTGATGTGAGGCAATGAAGATTTACTACATTTAAAGACAAAATACTACGTTCTTTAATGAACTTCAAGGAACAATCTATAAAACACCAGAAAGACTGAGTACATACCAATAGAAGAACAACTTTCTGATTGCACACCGTCGTGGTCATCAAGCTGCTGGTGGTGTGTCATATCTATCAAAAGCCCAGTTGATGTGCAAATTAAGATTGCAGCCATGCAATGCGAACTCCCTGATGTGAGGCAACAAAGATTTACTACAATTAAAAAACAAAATACTACGTTCTTATATGAACTTCAAGGAACAATCTTTAAAACACCAGAAAGCCTGAGTAAATAGCATTAGAAGAACAACTTGTCTGATTCGACACCGTCGTGGTCATCAAGCTGCTGGTGGTGTGTCATATCTATCAAAAGCTAGTTGATATGCAAATAAAGATTGCAGCCATGCAATGCGAACTCCCTGATGTGAGGCAACAAAGATTTACTACATTTAAAAACAAAATACTACGTTCTTATATGAACCACAAGGAACAATCTTTAAAACACAAGAAAGCCTGAGTACATACCAATAGAAGAACAACTTGTCTGATTCGACACCGTCGTGGTCATCAAGCTGCTGGTGGTGTGTCATATCTATCAAAAGCTAGTTGATATGCAAATAAAGATTGCAGCCATGCAATGCGAACTCCCTGATGTGAGGCAACAAAGATTTACTACATTTAAAAACAAAATACTACGTTCTTATATGAACTTCAAGGAACAATCTTTAAAACACCAGAAAGCCTGAGTACATACCAATAGAAGGACAACTTGTCTGATTCGACACCGTCGTGGTCATCAAGCTGCTGGTGGTGTGTCATATCTATCAAAAGCTAGGTGATATGCAAATAAAGATTGCAGCCATGCAATGCGAACTCTCTGATGTGAGGCAACAAAGATTTACTACATTTAAAAACAAAATACTACGTTCTTACATGAACTTCAAGGAACAACTTTAAAACACCAGAAAGCCTGAGTACATACAAATAGAAGAACAACTTGTCTGATTCCACACGGTCGTGGTCATCAAGCTGCTGGTGGTGTGTCATATCTATCAAAAGCCCAGTTGAGGTGCAAATAATGATTGCAGCCATGCAATGCGAACTCCCTAATGTGAGGCAACAGAGATTTACTACATTTAAAAACAAAATATTACGTTCTTATATGAAATTCAAGGAACATTCTTTAAAACACCAGAAAGCCTGAGTACATACCAATAGAAGAACAACTTGTCTGATTCCACACCGTCGTGGTCATCAAGCTGCTGGTGGTGTGTCATATCTATCAAAAGCCCAGTTGATGTGCAAATAAAGATTGCAGCCACGCAATGCGAACTCCCTGATGCGAGGCAACAAAGATCTACTACATTTAAAAACAAAATACTACGTTCTTATATGAACTTCAAGGAACAATCTTTAAAACACAATAAAGCCTGAGTACATACCAATAGAAAAACAACTTGTCTGATTCCACACCGTCGTGGTCATCATGCTGCTGGTGGTGTGTCATAACTATCAAAAGCTAATTGATATGCAAATAACGATTGCAGCCATGCAATGCGACCTCCCTGATGTGAGGCAACAAAGATTTACTACATTTAAAAACAAAATACTACGTTCTTATATGAACTTCAACTAACAATCTTTAAAACACCAGAAAGCCAGAGTACATACCAATAGAAAAACAACTTGCCTGATTCCACACCGTCGTGGTCATCAAGCTGCTGGTGGTGTGTCACATCTATCAAAAGCCCAGTTGAGGTGCAAATAATGATTGCAGCCATGCAATGCGAACTCCCTAATGTATGGCAACAAAGATTAACTACATTTAAAAACAAAATACTTCGTTCTTATATGAACTTCAAGGAACAATCTTTAAAACACCAGAAAGCCTGAGTACATACCAATAGAAGAACAACTTGTCTGATTCCACACTGTCGTGGTCATCAACCTGCTGGTGGTGTGTCATATCTATCAAAAGCCCAGTTGATGTGCAAATAAAGATTGCAGCCATGCAATGCGAACTCCCTGATGTGAGGCAACAAATATTTACTACAATTAAAAAACAAAATACTACGTTCTTATATGAACCTCAAGGAACAATCTTTAAAACACCAGAAAGCCTGAGTACATACCATTAGAAGAACAACTTGTCTGATTCCACACCGTCGTGGTCATCAACCTGCTGGTGGTGTGTCATATCTATCAAAAGCACAGTTGAGGTGCAAATAATGATTGCAGCCATGAAATGCGAACTCCCTAATGTGAGGCAACAAAGATTTACTACATTTAAAAACAAAATACTACGTTCTTATATGAACTTCAAGGAACAATCTTTAAAACACCAGAAAGCCTGAGTACATAGCAATAGAAGAGCAACATGTCTGATTCCACACCGTCGTGGTCATCAAGCTGCTGGTGGTGTGTCATATCTATCAAAAGCTAGTAGATATGCAAATAAAGATTGCAGCCATGCAATGCGAACTCCCTGATGTGAGGCAACAAAGATTTACTACATTTAAAAACAAAATACTACGTTCTTATATGAACTTCAAGGAACAATCTTTAAAACCCCAGAAAGCCTGAGTACATACCAATAGAAGAACAACTTGTCTGATTCCACACCATCGTGGTCATCAACTTGCTGGTGGTGTGTCATATCTATCAAAAGCCCAGTTGATGTGCAAATAAAGATTGCAGCCATGCAATGCGAACTCCCTGATGTGAGGCAACAAAGATTTACTACAATTAAAAAACATTATACAACGTTCTTATATGAACCTCAAGGAACAATCTTTAAAACACCAGAAAGCCTGAGTAAATAGCATTAGAAGATCAACTTGCAGCAATGCAATGCGAACTCCCTGATGTGAGGCAACAAAGATTTACTACATTTAAAAACAAAATACTACGTTCTTATATGAATCTCAAGGAACAATCTTTAAAACACCAGAAAGCCTGAGTAAATAGCATTAGAAGAACAACTTGTCTTATTCCACACCGTCGTGGTCATCAAGCTGCTGGTGGTGTGTCATATCTATCAAAAGCTAGTTGATATGCAAATAAAGATTGCAGCCATGCAATGCGAACTCCCTGATGTGAGGCAACAAAGATTTACTACATTTAAAAACAAAGTACTACGTTCTTATATGAACTTCAAGGAACAATCTTTAAAACACCAGAAAGCCTGAGTACATACCAATAGAAGAACAACTTGTCTGATTCGACACCGTCGTGGTCATCAAGCTGCTGGTGGTGTGTCATATCTATCAAAAGCTAGTTGATATGCAAATAAAGATTGCAGCCATGCAATGCGAACTCCCTGATGTGAGGCAACAAAGATTTACTACATTTAAAAACAAAATAGTACGTTCTTACATGAACTTCAAGGAACAACTTTAAAACACCAGTAAGCCTGAGTACATACCAATAGAAGAACAACTTGTCTGATTCCACACGGTCGTGGTCATCAAGCTGCTGGTGGGGTGTCATATCTATCAAAAGCCCAGTTGAGGTGCAAATAATGATTGCAGCCATGCAATGCGAAATCCCTAATGTGAGGCAACAGTGATTTACTACATTTAAAAACAAATTACTACGTTCTTATATGAACTTCAAGGAACAATCTTTAAAACACCAGAAAGCCTGAGTACATACCAATAGAAAAACAACTTGTCTGATTCCACACCGTCGTGGTCATCAACCTGCTGGTGGTGTGTCATATCTATCAAAAGCTAGTTGATATGCAAATAAAGAATGCAGCCATGCAATGTGAACTCCCTGATGTGAGGCAACAAAGATTTACTACATTTAAAAACAAAATACTACGTTCTTACATGAACTTCAAGGAACAACTTTAAAACACCAGAAAGCCTGAGTACATAACAATAGAAGAACAACTTGTCTGATTCCACACGTTCGTGGTCATCAAGCTGCTGGCGGTGTGTCATATCTATCAAAAGCCTAGTTGAGGTGCAAATAATGATTGCAGCCATGCAATGCGAACTCCCTAATGTGAGGCAACAAAGATTTACTGCATTTAAAAACAAAATACAACGTTCTTATATGAACTTCAAGGAACAATCTTTAAAACACCAGAAAGCCTGAGTACATACCAATAGAAAAACAACTTGTCTGATTCCACACCGTCGTGGTCATCAAGCTGATGGTGGTGTGTCATATCTATCAAAAGCCCAGTTGATGTGCAAATAAAGATTGCAGCCATGCAATGCGAACTCCCTGATGTGAGGCAACAAAGATTTACTACAATTAAAAAACAAAATACTATGTTCTTATATGAACCTCAAGGAACAATCTTTAAAACACCAGAAAGCCTGAGTAAATAGCATTAGAAGATCAACTTGCAGCCATGCAATGCGAACTCCCTGATGTGAGGCAACAAAGGTTTACTACATTTAAAAACAAAGTACTACGTTCTTATATGAACCTCAAGGAACAATCTTTAAAACACCAGAAAGCCTGAGTAAATGGCATTAGAAGAACAACTTGTCTGATTCCACACCGTCGTGGTCATCAGGCTGCTGGTGGTGTGTCATATCTATCAAAAGCTAGTTGATATGCAAATAAAGATTGCAGCCATGCAATGCGAACTCCCTGATGTGAGGCAACAAAGATTTACTACATTTAAAAACAAAATACTACGTTCTTACATGAACTTCAAGGAACAACTTTAAAACACCAGAAAGCCTGAGTACATAGCAATAGAAGAACAACTTGTCTGATTCAACACGGTTGTGGACATCAAGCTGCTGGTGGTGTGTCATATCTATCAAAAGCCCAGTTGAGGTGCAAATAATGATTGCAGCCGTGCAATGCGAACTCCCTGATGTGAGGCAACAAAGATTTACTACATTTAAAAACAAAATACTACTTTCTTATATGAACTTCAAGGAACAATCTTTAAAACACCAGAAAGCCTGAGTACATACCAATAGAAGAACAACTTGTCTGATTCCACACCGTCGTGGTCATCAAGCTGCTGGTGGTGTGTCATATCTATCAAAAGCCCAGTTGATGTGCAAATAAAGATTGCAGCCATGCAATGCGAACTCCCTGATGTGAGGCAACAAAGATTTACTACATTTAAAAAAAAAATACTACGTTCTTATATGAACTTCAAGGAACAATCTTTAAAACACCAGAACGCCTGAGTAAATAGCAATAGAAGAACAACTTGTCTCATTCCACACCATCGTGGTCATCAAGCTGCTGGTGGTGTGTCATATCTATCAAAAGCTAGGTGATATGCAACTAAAGATTGCAGCCATGCAATGCGAACTCCCTGATGTGAGGCAACAAAGATTTACTACATTTAAAAACAATATACTACGTTCTTATATGAACTTCAAGGAACAATCTTTAAAACACCAGAAAGCCTGAGTAAATAGCAATAGCAGAACAACTTGTCTGATTGCACAACGTCGTGGTCATCAACTTGCTGGTGGTGTGTCATATCTATCAAAAGCCCAGTTGATGTGCAAATAAAGATTGCAGCCATGCAATGCGAACTCCCTGATGTGAGGCAACAAAGATTTACTACATTTAAAAACAAAATACTACGTTCTTATATGAACTTCAAGGAACAATCTTTAAAACACCAGAAAGCCTGAGTACATACCAATAGAAGAACAACTTGTCTGATTCCACACGGTCGTGGTCATCAAGCTGCTGGTGGTGTGTCATATCTATCAAAAGCCCAGTTGAGGTGCAAATAATGATTGCAGCCATGCAATGCGAACTCCCTAATGTGAGGCAACAGTGCTTTACTACATTTAAAAACAAATTACTACGTTCTTATATGAACTTCAAGGAACAATCTTTAAAACACCAGAAAGCCTGAGTACATACCAAAGGAAGAACAACTTGTCTGATTCCACACCGTCGTGGTCATTAAGCTGCTGGTGGTGTGTCATATCTATCAAAAGCCCCGTTGATGTGCAAATAAAGATTGCAGCCATGCAATGCGAACTCCCTGATGCGAGGCAACAAAGATCTACTACATTTAAAAACAAAATACCACGTTCTTATATGAACTTCAAGGAACAATCTTTAAAACACCAGAAAGCCTGAGTACATACCAATAGAAGAACAACTTGTCTGATTCCACACCATCGTGGTCATCAACTTGCTGGTGGTGTGTCATATCTATCAAAAGCCCAGTTGATGTGCAAATAAAGATTGCAGCCATGCAATGCGAACTCCCTGATGTGAGGCAACAAAGATTTACTACAATTAAAAAACAATATACAACGTTCTTATATGAACCTCAAGGAACAATCTTTAAAACACCAGAAAGCCTGAGTAAATAGCATTAGAAGATCAACTTGCAGCCATGCAATGCGAACTCCCTGATGTGAGGCAACAAAGATTTACCACATTTAAAAACAAAATACTACGTTCTTATATGAACCTCAAGGAACAATCATTAAAACACCAGAAAGCCTGAGTAAATAGCATTAGAAGAACAACTTGTCTGATTCCACACCGTCGTGGTCATCAAGCTGCTGGTGGTGTGTCATATCTATCAAAAGCTAGTTGATATGCAAATAAAGATTGCAGCCATGCAATGCGAACTCCCTGATGTGAGGCAACAAAGATTTACTACATTTAAAAACAAAATACTACGTTCTTACATGAACTTCAAGGAACAACTTTAAAACACCAGAAAGCCTGAGTACATACCAATAGAAGAACAACTTGTCTGATTCCACACGGTCGTGGTCATCAAGCTGCTGGTGGTGTGTCATACCTATCAAAAGCCCAGTTGAGGTGCAAATTATGATTGCAGCCATGCAATGCGAACTCCCTAATGTGAGGTAACAGTGATTTACTACATTTAAAAACAAAATACTACGTTCTTATATGAACTTCAACTAACAATCTTTAAAACACCAGAAAGCCAGAGTACATACCAATAGAAGAACAACTTGCCTGGTTCCACACCGTCGTGGTCATCAAGCTGCTGGTGGTGTGTCATATCTATCAAAAGCCCAGTTGAGGTGCAAATAATGATTGCAGCCATGCAATGCGAACTCCCTAATGTGAGGCAACAAAGATTTACTACATTTAAAAACAAAATACTACGTTCTTATATGAACTTCAAGGAACAATCTTTAAAACACCAGAAAGCCTGAGTACATACCAACAGAAGAACAACTTGTCTGATGCCACACTGTCGTGGTCATCAAGCTGGTGGTGGTGTGTCATATCTATCAAAAGCCCAGTTGATGTAATGATATTTCTTCAGTGATTCACTCCTGCAGCTACCATCTATATGCTGACGACATCCAACTGTACATAAGTGCAAGCCCCAAAAACATTGCTGGCGCAGTAGCGAGTATGAACGCAGATCTTTGCTCTGTTTCTCGATGGGCACAGAACCTAGGTCTGAAACTAAACCCCAAGAAATCCCAGGTCACACTTATATCTCATCCAAAGTTAATCAGCCGGTACTTTCGCGAAACGGTCCCTAAAATACTCCTCAATGGTACCCAACTACCATACCAAAAAACAGTAAAAGACCTTGGAATAATCTTGGATGAACACCTAAACTGGGAAGAACAAACAGTCACAGCTTGCCGGAAATCGCTCTCCTCCCTACATGCAATTCAAAAATTTAGAAAAATATTTCCAACCCATGTTAAACAAAAATTAGTCCAAACACTAGTCTTGCCTAATCTTTACTACTGCGATGTAGTTCAACACGGCACGAATAGTGAAAATTCTAGATGCCTCGAGCTAGTGATGAATGCTTGCGTCAGATACGTGTGCAATATTCGGTTGTATGATCATATCAGTCCTTCATACTCCCAGCTAGGTTGGATACGCCCACATAAGGCACGCGATCTCCACACGATGTGCTTACTTCATCGATTTCTTAGCCACTGGTGCCCTCAATACTTATCTTCTCACATTAAACATCTATCATCATTCCACAATCGCAATACCAGATCGGATACGTCTATCATCTTGGCTGTACCTTTACATAACACAAAATCTTTCTCCGTGTCATTCTCCATCTCAGCCATACGACTATGGAACGCACTCCCCTGTGATCTGCGTCTTATCCAGAACTACTCAACATTCAAGAGGGAACTCAAAACTTACATATTAGGGACGGTATAGCCACCATTGTTGTGCCCCTAACATCTCTTTCTTTCTTCTCTCCATCACAGCTTCGAATTTTACCATTCTTTTTCTCTTCTTCAAACCTATCTACCTCTTATATATCTCTTTCACCCCATTCTATCGTCTTATGTCTCTGCTCGATGAGAATAACTCACAAGCTGCAAGAATATAACGAGAAAATTCCCAACTAACTGACATTCACAAAAGAAATGTATGTTTACTTTCATATACTTAGTCACTATTATTATTATTATTATTATTATTACTATTATCATTATTATTATCATTATTATCGTTGATTGTTATAATTATTTTTATTGTTATAACTATCATTGTACTACTGTTATAATCTCAAATTTTTTTCGTTTGACATCAATACTGCATAATACGTTAAATGTTCTTAATGTTATTTAGTAACTGTAACTCGTTCAATCTGAGTATGCCTGGTTAGGTGTAAGAGAGGGCCTGAAGGCCCTAATCTTGCCAGGTAAAATAAATGCATAAATAAATAAATAAATAAATAAATAAAGATTGCAGCCATGCAATGCGAACTCCCTGATGTGAGGCAACAAAGATTTACTACATTTAAAAACAAAATACTACGTTCTTATATGAACTTCAAGGAACAATATTTAAAACACCAGAAAGCCTGAGTACATAGCAATAGAAGTAGAACTTCTCTGATTCCACACCGTCGTGGTCATCAACCTGCTGGTGGTGTGTGATATCTATCAAAAGCTAGTTGATATGCAAATAAAGAATGCAGCCATGCAATGCGAACTCCCTGATGTGAGGCAACAAAGATTTACTACATTTAAAAACAAAATACTACGTTCTTACATGAACTTCAAGGAACAACTTTAAAACACCAGAAAGCCTGAGTACATAGCAATAGAAGAACAACTTGTCTGATTCAACACGGTCGTCGACATCAAGCTGCTGGTGGTATGTCATATCTATCAAAAGCCCAGTTGAGGTGCAAATAATGATTGCAGCCATGCAATGCGAACTCCCTAATGTGAGGCAACAAAGATTTACTACATTTAAAAACAAAATACTACGTTCTTATATGAACTTCAAGGAACAATCTTTAAAACACCAGAAAGCCTGAGTACATACCAATAGAAGAACAACTTGTCTGATTCCACACCGTCGTGGTCTTCAAGCTGCTGGTGGTGTGTCATATCTATCAAAAGCCCAGTTGATGTGCAAATAAAGATTGCAGCCATGCAATGCGAACTCCCTGATGTGAGGCAACAAAGATTTACTACAATTAAAAAACAAAATACTACGTTCTTATATGAACCTCAAGGAACAATCTTTAAAACACCAGAAAGCCTGAGTAAATAGCATTAGAAGATCAACTTGCAGCCATGCAATGCGAACTCCCTGATGTGAGGCAACAAAGATTTACTACATTTAAAAACAAAGTACTACGTTCTTATATGAACCTCAAGGAACAATCTTTAAAACACCAGAAAGCCTGAGTAAATGGCATTAGAAGAACAACTTGTCTGATTCCACACCGTCGTGGTCAACAGGCTGCTGGTGGTGTGTCATATCTATCAATAGCTAGTTGATATGCAAATAAAGATTGCAGCCATGCAATGCGAACTCCCTGATGTGAGGCAACGAAGATTTACTACATTTAAAAACAAAATACTACGTTCTTACATGAACTTCAAGGAACAACTTTAAAACACCAGAAAGCCTGAGTACATAGCAATAGAAGAACAACTTGTCTGATTCAACACGGTCGTGGACATCAAGCTCCTGGTGGTGTGTCATATCTATCAAAAGCCCAGTTGAGTTGCAAATAATGATTGCAGCCATGCAATGCGAACTCCCTGATGTGAGGCAACAAAGATTTACTACATTTAAAAACAAAATACTACGTTCTTATATGAACTTCAAGGAACACTCTTTAAAACACCAGAAAGCCTGAGTACATACCAATAGAAGAACAACTTGCCTGATTCCACACCGTCGTGGTCATCAAGCTGCTGGTGGTGTGTCATATCTATCAAAAGCCCAGTTGATGTGCAAATAAAGATTGCAGCCATGCAATGCGAACTCCCTGATGTGAGGCAACAAAGATTTACTACATTTAAAAAAAAATACTACGTTCTTATATGAACTTCAAGGAACAATCTTTAAAACACCAGAACGCCTGAGTAAATAGCAATAGAAGAACAACTTGTCTCATTCCACACCATCGTGGTCATCAAGCTGCTGGTGGTGTGTCATATCTATCAAAAGCTAGGTGATATGCAACTAAAGATTGCAGCCATGCAATGCGAACTCCCTGATGTGAGGCAACAAAGATTTACTACATTTAAAAACAATATACTACGTTCTTATATGAACTTCAAGGAAAAATCTTTAAAACACCAGAAAGCCTGAGTAAATAGCAATAGAAGAACAACTTGTCTGATTGCACAACGTCGTGGTCATTAACTTGCTGGTGGTGTGTCATATCTATCAAAAGCGCAGTTGATGTGCAAATAAAGATTGCAGCCATGCAATGCGAACTCCCTGATGTGAGGCAACAAAGATTTACTACAATTAAAAAACAATATACAACGTTCTTATATGAACCTCAAGGAACAATCTTTAAAACACCAGAAAGCCTGAGTAAATAGCATTAGAAGATCAACTTGCAGCCATGCAATGCGAACTCCCTGATGTGAGGCAACAAAGATTTACCACATTTAAAAACAAAATACTACGTTCTTATATGAACCTCAAGGAACAATCTTTAAAACACCAGAAAGCCTGAGTAAATAGCATTAGAAGAACAACTTGTCTGATTCCACACCGTCGTGGTCATCAAGCTGCTGGTGGTGTGTCATATCTATCAAAAGCTAGTTGATATGCAAATAAAGATTGCAGCCATGCAATGCGAACTCCCTGATGTGAGGCAACAAAGATTTACTACATTTAAAAACAAAATACTACGTTCTTACATGAACTTCAAGGAACAACTTTAAAACACCAGAAAGCCTGAGTAAATAGCAATAGAAGAACAACTTGTCTCATTCCACACCATCGTGGTCATCAAGCTGCTGGTGGTGTGTCATATCTATCAAAAGCTAGGTGATATGCAACTAAAGATTGCAGCCATGCAATGCGAACTCCCTGATGTGAGGCAACAAAGATTTACTACATTTAAAAACAATATACTACGTTCTTATATGAACTTCAAGGAAAAATCTTTAAAACACCAGAAAGCCTGAGTAAATAGCAATAGAAGAACAACTTGTCTGATTGCACAACGTCGTGGTCATTAACTTGCTGGTGGTGTGTCATATCTATCAAAAGCGCAGTTGATGTGCAAATAAAGATTGCAGCCATGCAATGCGAACTCCCTGATGTGAGGCAACAAAGATTTACTACAATTAAAAAACAATATACAACGTTCTTATATGAACCTCAAGGAACAATCTTTAAAACACCAGAAAGCCTGAGTAAATAGCATTAGAAGATCAACTTGCAGCCATGCAATGCGGACTCCCTGATGTGAGGCAACAAAGATTTACCACATTTAAAAACAAAATACTACGTTCTTATATGAACCTCAAGGAACAATCTTTAAAACACCAGAAAGCCTGAGTAAATAGCATTAGAAGAACAACTTGTCTGATTCCACACCGTCGTGGTCATCAAGCTGCTGGTGGTGTGTCATATCTATCAAAAGCTAGTTGATATGCAAATAAAGATTGCAGCCATGCAATGCGAACTCCCTGATGTGAGGCAACAAAGATTTACTACATTTAAAAACAAAATACTACGTTCTTACATGAACTTCAAGGAACAACTTTAAAACACCAGAAAGCCTGAGTATACCAATAGAAGAACAACTTGTCTGATTCCACACGGTCGTGGTCATCAAGCTGCTGGTGGTGTGTCATACCTATCAAAAGCCCAGTTGAGGTGCAAATTATGATTGCAGCCATGCAATGCGAACTCCCTGATGTGAGGCAACAAAGATTTACTACATTTAAAAACAAAATACTACGTTCTTATATGAACTTCAAGGAACACTCTTTAAAACACCAGAAAGCCTGAGTACATACCAATAGAAGAACAACTTGCCTGATTCCACACCGTCGTGGTCAACAGGCTGCTGGTGGTGTGTCATATCTATCAATAGCTAGTTGATATGCAAATAAAGATTGCAGCCATGCAATGCGAACTCCCTGATGTGAGGCAACAAAGATTTACTACATTTAAAAACAAAATACTACGTTCTTACATGAACTTCAAGGAACAACTTTAAAACACCAGAAAGCCTGAGTACATAGCAAAAGAAGAACAACTTGTCTGATTCAACACGGTCGTGGACATCAAGCTCCTGGTGGTGTGTCATATCTATCAAAAGCCCAGTTGAGGTGCAAATAATGATTGCAGCCATGCAATGCGAACTCCCTGATGTGAGGCAACAAAGATTTACTACATTTAAAAACAAAATACTACGTTCTTATATGAACTTCAAGGAACACTCTTTAAAACACCAGAAAGCCTGAGTACATACCAATAGAAGAACAACTTGCCTGATTCCACACCGTCGTGGTCATCAAGCTGCTGGTGGTGTGTCATATCTATCAAAAGCCCAGTTGATGTGCAAATAAAGATTGCAGCCATGCAATGCGAACTCCCTGATGTGAGGCAACAAAGATTTACTACATTTAAAAAAAAATACTACGTTCTTATATGAACTTCAAGGAACAATCTTTAAAACACCAGAACGCCTGAGTAAATAGCAATAGAAGAACAACTTGTCTCATTCCACACCATCGTGGTCATCAAGCTGCTGGTGGTGTGTCATATCTATCAAAAGCTAGGTGATATGCAACTAAAGATTGCAGCCATGCAATGCGAACTCCCTGATGTGAGGCAACAAAGATTTACTACATTTAAAAACAATATACTACGTTCTTATATGAACTTCAAGGAAAAATCTTTAAAACACCAGAAAGCCTGAGTAAATAGCAATAGAAGAACAACTTGTCTGATTGCACAACGTCGTGGTCATTAACTTGCTGGTGGTGTGTCATATCTATCAAAAGTGCAGTTGATGTGCAAATAAAGATTGCAGCCATGCAATGCGAACTCCCTGATGTGAGGCAACAAAGATTTACTACAATTAAAAAACAATATACAACGTTCTTATATGAACCTCAAGGAACAATCTTTAAAACACCAGAAAGCCTGAGTAAATAGCATTAGAAGATCAACTTGCAGCCATGCAATGCGAACTCCCTGATGTGAGGCAACAAAGATTTACCACATTTAAAAACAAAATACTACGTTCTTATATGAACCTCAAGGAACAATCTTTAAAACACCAGAAAGCCTGAGTAAATAGCATTAGAAGAACAACTTGTCTGATTCCACACCGTCGTGGTCATCAAGCTGCTGGTGGTGTGTCATATCTATCAAAAGCTAGTTGATATGCAAATAAAGATTGCAGCCATGCAATGCGAACTCCCTGATGTGAGGCAACAAAGATTTACTACATTTAAAAACAAAATACTACGTTCTTACATGAACTTCAAGGAACAACTTTAAAACACCAGAAAGCCTGAGTACATACCAATAGAAGAACAACTTGTCTGATTCAACACGGTCGTGGTCATCAAGCTGCTGGTGGTGTGTCATACCTATCAAAAGCCCAGTTGAGGTGCAAATTATGATTGCAGCCATGCAATGCGAACTCCCTAATGTGAGGCAACAGTGATTTACTACATTTAAAAACAAATTACTACGTTCTTATATGAACTTCAAGGAACAATCTTTAAAACACCAGAAAGCCTGAGTACATACCAATAGAAGAACAACTTGTCTGATTCCACACCGTCGTGGTCATCAAGCTGCTGGTGGTGTGTCATATCTATCAAAAGCTAGTTGATATGCAAATAAAGATTGCAGCCATGCAATGCGAACTCCCTGATGTGAGGCAACAAAGATTTTCTACATTTAAAAACAAAATACTGCGTTCTTATATGAACTTCAAGGAACAATCTTTAAAACACCAGAAAGCCTGAGTAAATAGCAATAGAAGAACAACTTGTCTGATTCCACACCGTCGTGGTCATCAAGCTGCTGGTGGTGTGTCATATCTATCAAAAGCCCAGTTGAGGTGCAAATAATGATTGCAGCCATGCAATGCGAACTCCCTAATGTGAGGCAACAAAGATTTACTACATATAAAAACAAAATACTACGTTCTTATATGAACTTCAAGGAACAATCTTTAAAACACCAGAAAGCCTGAGTACATACCAACGGAAGAACAACTTGTCTGATGCCACACCGTCGTGGTCATCAAGCTGCTGGTGGTGTGTCATATCTATCAAAAGCCCAGTTGATGCGCAAATAAAGATTGCAGCCATGCAATGCGAACTCCCTGATGTGAGGCAACAAAGATTTACTACATTTAAAAACAAAATACTACGTTCTTATATGAACTTCAAGGAACAATCTTTAAAACACCAGAAAGCCTGAGTACATAGCAATAGAAGTAGAACTTGTCTGATTCCACACCGTCGTGGTCATCAACCTGCTGGTGGTGTGTGATATCTATCAAAAGCTAGTTGATATGCAAATAAAGAATGCAGCCATGCAATGCGAACTCCCTGATGTGAGGCAACAAAGATTTACTTCATTTAAAAACAAAATACTACGTTCTTACATGAACTTCAAGGAACAACTTTAAAACACCAGAAAGCCTGAGTACATACCAATAGAAGAACAACTTGTCTGATTCCACACGGTCATGGTCATCAAGCTGCTGGCGGTGTGTCATATCTATCAAAAGCCTAGTTGATTTGCAAATAATGATTGCAGCCATGCAATGCGAACTCCCTAATGTGAGGCAACAAAGATTTACTACATTTAAAAACAAAATACTACGTTCTTATATGAACTTCAAGGAACAATCTTTAAAACACCAGAAAGCCTGAGTACATACCAATAGAAGAACAACTTGTCTGATTCCACACCGTCGTGGTCATCAAGCTGCTGGTGGTGTGTCATATCTATCAAAAGCCCAGTTGATGTGCAAATAAAGATTGCAGCCATGCAATGCGAACTCCCTGATGTGAGGCAACAAAGATTTACTACAATTAAAAAACAAAATACTACGTTCTTATATGAACCTCAAGGAACAATCTTTAAAACACCAGAAAGCCTGAGTAAATAGCATTAGAAGATCAACTTGCAGCAATGCAATGCGAACTCCCTGATGTGAGGCAACAAAGATTTACTACATTTAAAAACAAAGTACTACGTTCTTATATGAACCTCAAGGAACAATCTTTAAAACACCAGAAAGCCTGAGTAAATGGCATTAGAAGAACAACTTGTCTGATTCCACAACGTCGTGGTCATCAAGCTGCTGGTGGTGTGTCATATCTATCAAAAGCTAGTTGATATGCAAATAAAGATTGCAGCCATGCAATGCGAACTCCCTGATGTGAGCCAACAAAGATTTACTACACTTAAAAACAAAATACTACGTTCTTACATGAACTTCAGGGAACAACTTTAAAACACCAGAAAGCCTGAGTACATAGCAATAGAAGAACAACTTGTCTGATTCAACACGGTCGTGGACATCAAGCTGCTGGTGGTGTGTCATATCTATCAAAAGCCCAGTTGAGGTGCAAATAATGATTGCAGCCATGCAATGCGAACTCCCTGATGTGAGGCAACAAAGATTTACTACATTTAAAAACAAAATACTACGTTCTTATATGAACTTCAAGGAACAATCTTTAAAACACCAGAAAGCCTGAGTACATACCAATAGAAGAACAACTTGTCTGATTCCACACCGTCGTGGTCATCAAGCTGCTGGTGGTGTGTCATATCTATCAAAAGCCCAGTTGATGTGCAAATAAAGATTGCAGCCATGCAATGCGAACTCCCTGATGTGAGGCAACAAAGATTTACTACATTTAAAAAAAAAATACTACGTTCTTATATGAACTTCAAGGAACAATCTTTAAAACACAAGAACCCCTGAGTAAATAGCAATAGAAGAACAACTTGTCTCATTCCACACCATCGTGGTCATCAAGCTGCTGGTGGTGTGTCATATCTATCAAAAGCTAGGTGATATGCAACTAAAGATTGCAGCCATGCAATGCGAACTCCCTGATGTGAGGCAACAAAGATTTACTACATTTAAAAACAATATACTACGTTCTTATATGAACTTCAAGGAACAATCTTTAAAACACCAGAAAGCCTGAGTAAATAGCAATAGAAGAAGAACTTGTCTGATTGCACAACGTCGTGGTCATCAACTTGCTGGTGGTGTGTCATATCTATCAAAAGCCCAGTTGATGTGCAAATAAAGATTGCAGACATGCAATGCGAACTCCCTAATGTGAGGCAACAGTGCTTTACTACATTTAAAAACAAATTACTACGTTCTTATATGAACTTCAAGGAACAATCTTTAAAACACCAGAAAGCCTGAGTACATGCCAAAGGAACAACAACTTGTCTGATTCCACACCGTCGTGGTCATTAAGCTGCTGGTGGTGTGTCATATCTATCAAAAGCCCCGTTGATGTGCAAATAAAGATTGCAGCCATGCAATGCGAACTCCCTGATGCGAGGCAACAAAGATCTACTACATTTAAAAACAAAATACCACGTTCTTATATGAACTTCAAGGAACAATCTTTAAAACACCAGAAAGCCTGAGTACATACCAATAGAAGAACAACTTGTCTGATTCCACACCATCGTGGTCATCAACTTGCTGGTGGTGTGTCATATCTATCAAAAGCACAGTTGATGTGCAAATAAAGATTGCAGCCATGCAATGCGAACTCCCTGATGTGAGGCAACAAAGATTTACTACAATTAAAAAACAATATACAACGTTCTTATATGAACCTCAAGGAACAATTTTTAAAACACCAGAAAGCCTGAGTAAATAGCATTAGAAGATCAACTTGCAGCCATGCAATGCGAACTCCCTGATGTGAGGCAACAAAGATTTACCACATTTAAAAACAAAATACTACGTTCTTATATGAACCTCAAGGAACAATCTTTAAAACACCAGTAAGCCTGAGTAAATAGCATTAGAAGAACAACTTGTCTGTTTCCACACCGTCGTGGTCATCAAGCTGCTGGTGGTGTGTCATATCTATCAAAAGCTAGTTGATATGCAAATAAAGATTGCAGCCATGCAATGCGAACTCCCTGATGTGAGGCAACAAAGATTTACTACATTTAAAAACAAAATACTACGTTCTTACATGAACTTCAAGGAACAACTTTAAAACACCAGAAAGCCTGAGTACATACCAATAGAAGAACAACTTGTCTGATTCCACACGGTCGTGGTCATCAAGCTGCTGGTGGTGTGTCATATCTATCAAAAGCCCAGTTGAGGTGCAAATTATGATTGCAGCCATGCAATGCGAACTCCCTAATGTGAGGCAACAGTGATTTACTACATTTAAAAACAAATTACTACGTTCTTATATGAACTTCAAGGAACAATCTTTAAAACACCAGAAAGCCTGAGTACATACCAATAGAAGAACAACTTGTCTGATTCCACACCGTCGTGGTCATCAAGCTGCTGGTGGTGTGTCATATCTATCAAAAGCTAGTTGATATGCAAATAAAGATTGCAGCCATGCAATGCGAACTCCCTGATGTGAGGCAACAAAGATTTTCTACATTTAAAAACAAAATACTGCGTTCTTATATGAACTTCAAGGAACAATCTTTAAAACACCAGAAAGCCTGAGTAAATAGCAATAGAAGAACAACTTGTCTGATTCCACACCGTCGTGGTCATCAAGCTGCTGGTGGTGTGTCATATCTATCAAAAGCTAATTGATATGCAAATAAAGATTGCAGCCATGCAATGCGAACTCCCTGATGTGAGGCAACAAAGATTTACTACATTTAAAAACAAAATACTACGTTCTTATATGAACTTCAACTAACAATCTTTAAAACACCAGAAAGCCAGAGTACATACCAATAGAAGAACAACTTGCCTGGTTCCACACCGTCGTGGTCATCAAGCTGCTGGTGGTGTGTCATATCTATCAAAAGCCCAGTTGAGGTGCAAATAATGATTGCAGCCATGCAATGCGAACTCCCTAATGTGAGGCAACAAAGATTTACTACATTTAAAAACAAAATACTACGTTCTTATATGATCTTCAAGGAACAATCTTTAAAACACCAGAAAGCCTGAGTACATACCAACAGAAGAACAACTTGTCTGATGCCACACCGTCGTGGTCATCAAGCTGCTGGTGGTGTGTCATATCTATCAAAAGCCCAGTTGATGTGCAAATAAAGATTGCAGCCATGCAATGCGAACTCCCTGATGTGAGGCAACTAAGATTTACTACATTTAAAAACAAAATACTACGTTCTTATATGAGCTTCAAGGAACAATCTTTAAAACACCAGAAAGCCTGAGTACATAGCAATAGAAGTAGAACTTGTCTGATTCCACACAGTCGTGGTCATCAACCTGCTGGTGGTGTGTGATATCTATCAAAAGCTAGTTGATATGCAAATAAAGAATGCAGCCATGCAATGCGAACTCCCTGATGTGAGGCAACAAAGATTTACTACATTTAAAAACAAAATATTACGTTCTTACATGAACTTCAAGGAACAACTTTAAAACACCAGAAAGCCTGAGTACATAACAATAGAAGAACAACTTGCCTGATTCCACACGGTCGTGGTCATCAAGCTGCTGGCGGTGTGTCATATCTATCAAAAGCCTAGTTGAGGTGCAAATAATGATTGCAGCCATGCAATGCGAACTCCCTAATGTGAGGCAACAAAGATTTACTACATTTAAAAACAAAATACTACGTTCTTATATGAACTTCAAGGAACAATCTTTAAAACACCAGAAAGCCTGAGTACATACATATAGAAGAACAACTTGTCTGATTCCACACCGTCGTGGTCATCAAGCTGCTGGTGGTGTGTCATATCTATCAAAAGCCCAGTTGATGTGCAAATAAAGATTGCAGCCATGCAATGCGAACTCCCTGATGTGAGGCAACAAAGATTTACTACAATTAAAAAACAAAATACTACGTTCTTATATGAACCTCAAGGAACAATCTTTAAAACACCAGAAAGCCTGAGTAAATAGCATTAGATGATCAACTTGCAGCCATGCAATGCGAACTCCCTGATGTGAGGCAACAAAGATTTACTACATTTAAAAACAAAGTACTACGTTCTTATATGAACCTCAAGGAACAATCTTTAAAACACCAGAAAGCCTGAGTAAATAGCATTAGAAGAACAACTTGTCTGATTCCAAACCGTCGTGGTCATCAAGCTGCTGGTGGTGTGTCATATCTATCAAAAGCTAGTTGATATGCAAATAAAGATTGCAGCCATGCAATGCGAACTCCCTGATGTGAGGCAACAAAGATTTACTACATTTAAAAACAAAATACTACGTTCTTACATGAACTTCAAGGAACAACTTTAAAACACCAGAAAGCCTGAGTACATACCAATAGAAGAACAACTTGTCTGATTCAACACGGTCGTGGACATCAAGCTGCTGGTGGTGTGTCATATCTATCAAAAGCCCAGTTGAGGTGCAAATAATGATTGCAGCCATGCAATGCGAACTCGCTAATGTGAGGCAACAGAGATTTACTACATTTAAAAACAAAATACTACGTTCTCATATGAACTTCAAGGAATAATCTTTAAAACACCAGAAAGCCTGAGTACATACCAATAGAAGAACAACTTGTCTGATTCCACACCGTCGTGGTCATCAAGCTGCTGGTGGTGTGTCATATCTATCAAAAGCCCAGTTGATGTGCAAATAAAGATTGCAGCCATGCAATGCGAACTCCCTGATGTGAGGCAACAAAGATTTACTACATTTAAAAACAAAATACTACGTTCTTATATGAACTTCAAGGAACAATCTTTAAAACACCAGAACGCCTGAGTAAATAGCAATAGAAGAATAACTTGTCTCATTCCACACCATCGTGGTCATCAAGCTGCTGGTGGTGTGTCATATCTATCAAAAGCTAGGTGATATGCAAATAAAGATTGCAGCCATGCAATGCGAACTCCCTGATGTGAGGCAACAAAGATTTACTACATTTAAAAACAATATACTAAGTTCTTATGTGAACTTCAAGGAACAATCTTTAAAACAACAGAAAGCCTGAGTAAATAGCAATAGAAGAACAACTTGTCTGATTCCACAACGTCGTGGTCATCAAGCTGCTGGTGGTGTGTCATATCTATCAAAAGCTAGTTGATATGCAAATAAAGATTGCAGCCATGCAATGCGAACTCCTTGATGTGAGGCAACAAAGATTTACTACATTTAAAAACAAAATACTACGTTCTTATATGAACTTCAAGGAACAATCTTTAAAACCCCAGAAAGCCTGAGTACATACCAATAGAAGAACAACTTTTCTGATTGCACACCGTCGTGGTCATCATGCTGCTGGTGGTGTGTCATATCTATCAAAAGCCCAGTTGATGTGCAAATAAAGATTGCAGCCATGCAATGCGAACTCCCTGATGTGAGGCAACAAAGATTTACTACATTTAAAAACAAAATACTACGTTGTTATATGAACTTCAAGGAACAATCTTTAAAACACCAGAAAGCCTGAGTACATAGCAATAGAAGAACAACTTGTCTGATTCCACACCGACGTGGTCATCAACCTGCTGGTGGTGTGTCATATCTACCAAAAGCCCAGTTGGTGTGTAAATAAAGATTGCAGCCATGCAATGCGAACTCCCTGATGTGAGGCAACAAAGATTTACTACCATTAAAAAACTAAATACTACGTTCTTACATGAACTTCAAGGGACAATCTTTAAAACACCAGAAAGCCTGAGTACATACCAATAGAAGAACAACTTGTCTGATTCCACACCATCGTGGTCATCAAGCTGCTGGTGGTGTGTCATATCTATCAAAAGCCCAGTTGATGTGCAAATAAAGATTGCAGCCATGCAATGCGAACTCCCTGATGTGAGGCAACAAAGATTTACTACAATTAAAAAACAAAATACTACGTTCTTATATGAACCTCAAGGAACAATCTTTAAAACACCAGAAAGACTGAGTAAATAGCATTAGAAGATCAACTTGCAGCCATGCAATGCGAACTCCCTGATGTGAGGCAACAAAGATTTACTACATTTAAAAACTAAATACCACGTTCTTATATGAACTTCAAGGAACAATCTTTAAAACACCAGAAAGCCTGAGTACATACCAATAGAAGAACAACTTGTCTGATTCCACACCGTCGTGGTCATCAAGCTGCTGGTGGTGTGTCATATCTATCAAAAGCTAGTTGATATGCAAATAAAGATTGCAGCCATGCAATGCGAACTCCCTGATGTGAGGCTACAAAGATTTGCTACATTTAAAAACTAAATACCACGTTCTTATATGAACTTCAAGGAACAATCTTTAAAACACCAGAAAGCCTGAGTACATACCAATAGAAGAACAACTTGTCTGATTCCACACCGTCGTGGTCATCAAGCTGCTGGTGGTGTGTCATATCTATCAAAAGCTAGTTGATATGCAAATAAAGATTGCAGCCATGCAATGCGAACTCCCTGATGTGAGGCAACAAAGATTTACTACATTTAAAAACAAAATACTACGTTCTTACATGAACTTCAAGGAACAACTTTAAAACACCAGAAAGCCTGAGTACATACCAATAGAAGAACAACTTGTCTGATTCAACACGGTCGTGGACATCAAGCTGCTGGTGGTGTGTCATACCTATCAAAAGCCCAGTTGAGGTGCAAATAATGATTGCAGCCATGCAATGCGAACTCGCTAATGTGAGGCAACAGAGATTTACTACATTTAAAAACAAAATACTACGTTCTTATATGAACTTCAAGGAACAATCTTTAAAACACCAGAAAGCCTGAGTACATACCAATAGAAGAACAACTTGTCTCATTCCACACCATCGTGGTCATCAAGCTGCTGGTGGTGTGTCATATCTATCAAAAGCCCAGTTGATGTGCAAATAAAGATTGCAGCCATGCAATGCGAACTCCCTGATGTGAGGCAACAAAGATTTACTACATTTAAAAACAATATACTACGTTCTTATATGAACTTCAAGGAACAATCTTTAAAACATCAGAAAGCCTGAGTAAATAGCGATAGGAGAACAACTTGTCTGATTGCACACCGTTGTGGTCATCAAGCTGTTGGTGGTGTGTCATATCTATCAAAAGCTAGTTGATATGCAAATAAAGATTGCAGCCATGCAATGCGAACTCCCTGATGTGAGGCAACAAAGATTTACTACATTTAAAAACAAAATACTACGTTCTTATATGGATTTCAAGGAACAATCTTTAAAACACCAGAAAGCCTGAGTACATACCAATAGAAGAACAACTTGTCTGATCCGACACCGTCGTGGTCATCAAGCTGCTGGTGGTGTGTCATATCTATCAAAAGCCCAGTTGATGTGCAAATAAAGATTGCAGCCATGCAATGCGAACTCCCTGATGTGAGGCAACAAAGATTTACTACATTTAAAAACAAAATACTACGTTCTTATATGAACTTCAACTAACAATCTTTAAAACACCAGAAAGCCAGAATACATACCAATAGAAGAACAACTTGCCTGATTCCACACCGTCGTGGTCATCAAGCTGCTGGTGGTGTGTCATATCTATCAAAAGCCCAGTTGAGGTGCAAATAATGATTGCAGCCATGCAATGCGAACTCAATAATGTGAGGCAACAAAGATTTACTACATTTAAAATCTAAATACTACGTTCTTATATGAACTTCAAGGAACAATCTTTAAAACACCAGAAAGCCTGAGTACATACCAATAGAAGAACAACTTGTCTGATGCCACACCGTCGTGGTCATCAAGCTGCTGGTGGTGTGTCATATCTATCAAAAGCCCAGTTGATGTGCAAATAAAGATTGCAGCCATGCAATGCGAACTCCCTGATGTGAGGCAACAAAGATTTACTACATTTAAAAACAAAATACTACGTTGTTATATGAACTTCAAGGAACAATCTTTAAAACACCAGAAAGCCTGAGTACATAGCAATAGAAGAACAACTTGTCTGATTCCACACCGTCGTGGTCATCAACCTGCTGGTGGTGTGTCATATCTACCAAAAGCCCAGTTGGTGTGCAAATAAAGATTGCAGCCATGCAATGCGAACTCCCTGATGTGAGGCAACAAAGATTTACTACCATTAAAAAACTAAATACTACGTTCTTACATGAACTTCAAGGGACAATCTTTAAAACACCAGAAAGCCTGAGTACATACCAATAGAAGAACAACTTGTCTGATTCCACACCATCGTGGTCATCAAGCTGCTGGTGGTGTGTCATATCTATCAAAAGCCCAGTTGATGTGCAAATAAAGATTGCAGCCATGCAATGCGAACTCCCTGATGTGAGGCAACAAAGATTTACTACAATTAAAAAACAAAATACTACGTTCTTATATGAACCTCAAGGAACAATCTTTAAAACACCAGAAAGACTGAGTAAATAGCATTAGAAGATCAACTTGCAGCCATGCAATGCGAACTCCCTGATGTGAGGCAACAAAGATTTACTACATTTAAAAACAAAGTACTACGTTCTTATATGAACCTCAAGGAACAATCTTTAAAACACCAGAAAGCCTGAGTAAATAGCATTAGAAGAACAACTTGTCTGATTCCACACCGTCGTGGTCATCAAGCTGCTGGTGGCGTGTCATATCTATCAAAAGCTAGTTGATATGCAAATAAAGATTGCAGCCATACAATGCGAACTCCCTGATGTGAGGCAACAAAGATTTACTACATTTAAAAACAAAATACTACGTTCTTACATGAACTTCAAGGAACAACTTTAAAACACCAGAAAGCCTGAGTACAAACCAATAGAAGAACAACTTGTCTGATTCAACACGGTCGTGGACATCAAGCTGCTGGTGGTGTGTCATATCTATCAAAAGCCCAGTTGAGGTGCAAATAATGATTGCAGCCATGCAATGCGAACTCCCTAATGTGAGGCAACAGAGATTTACTACATTTAAAAACAAAATACTAAGTTCTTATATGAACTTCAAGGAACAAACTTTAAAACACCAGAAAGCCTGAGTACATACCAATAGAAGAACAACTTGTCTGATTCCACACCGTCGTGGTCATCAAGCTGCTGGTGATGTGTCTTATCTATCAAAAGCCCACTTGATGTGCAAATAAAGATTGCAGCCATGCAACGCGAACTCCCTGATCTGAGGCAACAAAGATCTACTACATTTAAAAACAAAATACTACGTTCTTATATGAACTTCAAGGAACAATCTTTAAAACTCCAGAAAGCCTGAGTACATACCAATAGAAGAACAACTTTTCTGATTGCACACCGTCGTGGTCATCATGCTGCTGGTGGTGTGTCATATCTATCAAAAGCTAGGTGATATGCAAATAAAGATTGCAGCCATGCAATGCGAACTCCTTGATGTGAGGCAACAAAGATTTACTACATTTAAAATCAATATACTACGTTCTTATATGAACTTCAAGGAACAATCTTTAAAACACCAGAAAGCCTGAGTAAATAGCAATAGAAGAACAACTTGTCTGATTGCACAACGTCGTGGTCATCAAGCTGCTGGTGGTGTGTCATATCTATCAAAAGCTAGTTGATATGCAAATAAAGATTGCAGCCATGCAATGCGAACTCCCTGATGTGAGGCAACAAAGATTTACTACATTTAAAAACAAAATACTACGTTCTTATATGAACTTCAAGGAACAATCTTTAAAACACCAGAAAGCCTGAGTACATACCAATAGAAGAACAACTTTTCTGATTGCACACCGTCGTGGTCATCATGCTGCTGGTGGTGTGTCATATCTATCAAAAGCTAGTTGATAAGCAAATAAAGATTGCAGCCATGCAATGCGAACTCCCTGATGTGAGGCAACAAAGATTTACTACATTTAAAAACTAAATACCACGTTCTTATATGAACTTCAAGGAACAATCTTTAAAACACCAGAAAGCCTGAGTACATACCAATAGAAGAACAACTTGTCTGATTCCACACCGTCGTGGTCATCAAGCTGCTGGTGGTGTGTCATATCTATCAAAAGCCCAGTTGATGTGCAAATAAAGATTGCAGCCATGCAATGCGAACTCCCTGATGTGAGGCAACAAAGATTTACTACAATTAAAAAACAAAATACTACGTTCTTATATGAACCTCAAGGAACAATCTTTAAAACACCAGAAAACCTGAGTAAATAGCATTAGAAAATCAACTTGCAGCCATGCAATGCGAACTCCCTGATGTGAGGCAACAAAGATTTACTACATTTAAAAACAAAGTACTACGTTCTTATATGAACCTCAAGGAACAATCTTTAAAACACCAGAAAGCCTGAGTAAATAGCATTAGAAGAACAACTTGTCTGATTCCACACCGTCGTGGTCATCATGCTGCTGGTGGTGTGTCATATCTATCAAAAGCTAGTTGATATGCAAATAAAGATTGCAGCCATGCAATGCGAACTCCCTGATGTGAGGCAACAAAGATTTACTACATTTAAAAACAAAATACTACGTTCTTACATGAACTTCAAGGAACAACATTAAAACACCAGAAAGCCTGAGTACATACCAATAGAAGAACAACTTGTCTGATTCAACACGGTCGTGGACATCAAGCTGCTGGTGGTGTGTCATATCTATCAAAAGCCCAGTTGAGGTGCAAATAATGATTGCAGCCATGCAATGCGAACTCGCTAATGTGAGGCAACAGCGATTTACTACATTTAAAAACAAAATACTACGTTCTTATATGAACTTCAAGGAACAATCTTTAAAACACCAGAAAGCCTGAGTACATACCAATAGAAGAACAACTTGTCTCATTCCACACCATCGTGGTCATCAAGCTGCTGGTGGTGTGTCATATCTATCAAAAGCTAGGTGATATGCAAATAAAGATTGCAGCCATGCAATGCGAACTCCCTGATCTGAGGCAACAAAGATTTACTACATTTAAAAACAATATACTACGTTCTTATATGAACTTCAAGGAACAATCTTTAAAACACCAGAAAGCCTGAGTAAATAGCAATAGAAGAACAACTTGTCTGATTGCACAACGTCGTGGTCATCAAGCTGCTGGTGGTGTGTCATATCTATCAAAAGCTAGTTGATATGCAAATAAAGATTGCAGCCATGCAATGCGAACTCCCTGATGTGGGGCAACAAAGATTTACTACATTTAAAAACAAAATACTACGTTCTTATATGAACTTCAAGGAACAATCTTTAAAACACCAGAAAGCCTGAGTACATACCAATAGAAGAACAACTTGTCTGATCCAACTCCGTCGTGGTCATCAAGCTGCTGGTGGTGTGTCATATCTATCAAAAGCCCAGTTGATGTGCAAATAAAGATTGCAGCCATGCAATGCGAACTCCCTGATGTGAGGCAACAAAGATTTACTACATTTAAAAACAAAATACTACGTTCTTATATGAACTTCAACTAACAATCTTTAAAACACCAGAAAGCCAGAGTACATACCAATAGAAGAACAACTTGCCTGATTCCACACCGTCGTGGTCATCAAGCTGCTGGTGGTGTGTCATATCTATCAAAAGCCCAGTTGAGGTGCAAATAATGATTGCAGCCATGCAATGCGAACTCCATAATGTGAGGCAACAAAGATTTACTACATTTAATATCTAAATACTACGTTCTTATATGAACTTCAAGGAACAATCTTTAAAACACCAGAAAGCCTGAGTACATACCAATAGAAGAACAACTTGTCTGATGCCACACCGTCGTGGTCATCAAGCTGCTGGTGGTGTGTCATATCTATCAAAAGCCCAGTTGATGTGCAAATAAAGATTGCAGCCATGCAATGCGAACTCCCCGATGTGAGGCAACAAAGGTTTACTACATTTAAAAACAAAATACTACGTTCTTATATGAACTTCAAGGAACAATCTTTAAAACACCAGAAAGCCTGAGTACATAGCAATAGAAGAACAACTTGTCTGATTCCACACCTTCGTGGTCATCAACCTGCTGGTGGTGTGTCATATCTATCAAAAGCCCAGTTGGTGTGCAAATAAAGATTGCAGCCATGCAATGCGAACTCCCTGATGTGAGGCAACAAAGATTTACTACCATTAAAAAACAAAATACTACGTTCTTACATGAACTTCAAGGGACAACTTTAAAACACCAGAAAGCCTGAGTACATAACAATAGAAGAACAACTTGTCTGATTCCACACGGTCGTTGTCATCAAGCTGCTGGCGGTGTGTCATATCTATCAAAAGCCCAGTTGAGGTGCAAATAATGATTGCATCCATGCAGTGCGAACTCCCTAATGTGAGGCAACAGAGATTTACTACATTTAAAAACAAAATACTACGTTCTTATATGAACTTCAAGGAACAATCTTTAAAACACCAGAAAGCCTGAGTACATACCAATAGAAGAACAACTTGTCTGATTCCACACCATCGTGGTCATCAAGCTGCTGGTGGTGTGTCATATCTATCAAAAGCCCAGTTGATGTGCAAATAAAGATTGCAGCCATGCAATGCGAACTCCCTGATGTGAGGCAACAAAGATTTACTACAATTAAAAAACAAAATACTACGTTCTTATATGAACCTCAAGGAACAATCTTTGAAACACCAGAAAGACTGAGTAAATAGCATTAGAAGATCAACTTGCAGCCATGCAATGCGAACTCCCAGATGTGAGGCAACAAAGATTTGCTACATTTAAAAACAAAATACTACGTTCTTATATGAACATCAAGGAACAATCCTTAAAACACCAGAAAGCCTGAGTACAAACCAATAGAAGAACAACTTGTCTGATTCAACACGGTCATGGACATCAAGCTGCTGGTGGTGTGTCATATCTATCAAAAGCCCAGTTGAGGTGCAAATCATGATTGCAGCCATGCAATGCGAACTCCCTAATGTGAGGCAACAGAGATTTACTACATTTAAAAACAAAATACTACGTTCTTATATGAACTTCAAGGAACAAACTTTAAAACACCAGAAAGCCTGAGTACATACCAATAGAAGAACAACTTGTCTGATTCCACACCGTCGTGATCATCAAGCTGCTGGTGATGTGTCTTACCTATCAAAAGCCCAGTTGATGTGCAAATAAAGATTGCAGCCATGCAACGCGAACTCCCTGATCTGAGGCAACAAAGATCTACTACATTTAAAAACAAAATACTACGTTCTTATATGAACTTCAAGGAACAATCTTTAAAACACCAGAAAGCCTGAGTACATACCAATAGAAGAACAACTTTTCTGATTGCACACCGTCGTGGTCATCATGCTGCTGGTGGTGTGTCATATCTATCAAAAGCTAGTTGATATGCAAATAAAGATTGCAGCCATGCAATGCGAACTCCCTGATGTAAGGCAACAAAGATTTACTACATTTAAAACCAAAATACTACATTCTTATATGAACTTCAAGGAACAATCTTTAAAACACCAGAAAGCCTGAGTACATACCAATAGAAGAACAACTTGTCTGATTCCACACCGTCGTGGTCATCATGCTGCTGGTGGTGTGTCATATCTATCAAAACCTAGTTGATATGCAAATAAAGATTGCAGCCATGCATTGCGAACTCCCTGATGTAAGGCAACAAAGATTTACTACATTTAAAAACAAAATACTACGTTCTTATATGAACTTCAAGGAACAATCTTTAAAGCTTTAGAAAGCCTGAGTACGTACCAATAGAAGAACAACTTGTCTGATTCGACACCGTCGTGGTCATCACGCTGCTGGTGGTGTGTCATATCTATCAAAAGCCCAGTTGATGTGCAAATAAAGATTGCAGCCATGCAACGCAAACTCCCTGATGTGAGGCAACAAAGATTTACTACATTTAAAAACAAAATACTACGTTCTTATATGAACTTCAAGGAACAATCTTTAAAACACCAGAAAGCCTGAGTAAATAGCAATAGAAGAGCAACTTGTCTCATTCCACACCATCATGGACATCAAGCTGCTGGTGGTGTGTCATATCTATCAAAAGCTAGGTGATATGCAAATAAAGATTGCAGCCATGCAATGCGAACTCCCTGTTGTGAGGCAACAAAGATTTACTACATTTAAAAACAATATACTACGTTCTTATATGAACTTCAAGGAACAATCTTTAAAACACCAGTAAGCCTGAGTAAATAGCAATAGAAGAACAACGTGTCTGATTCCACAACGTCGTGGTCATCAAGCTGCTGGTGGTGTGTCATATCTATCAAAAGCTAGTTGATATGCAAATAAAGATTGCAGCCATGCAATGCGAACTCCCTGATGTGAGGCAACAAAGATTTACTACATTTAAAAACAAAATACTACGTTCTTATATGAACTTCAAGGAACAATCTTTATAACACCAGAAAGCCTGAGTACATACCAATAGAAGAACAACTTGTCTGATCCGACACCGTCGTGGTCATCAAGCTGCCGGTGGTGTGTCATATCTATCAAAAGCCCAGTTGAGGTGCAAATAAAGATTGCAGCCATGCAATGCGAACTCCCTGATGTGAGGCAACAAAGATTTACTACATTTAAAAACAAAATACTACGTTCTTATATGAACTTCAAGGAACAATCTTTATAACACCAGAAAGCCTGAGTACATACCAATAGAACAACAACTTGTCTGATCCGACACCGTCGTGGTCATCAAGCTGCTGGTGGTGTGTCATATCTATCAAAAGCCCAGTTGAGGTGCAAATAAAGATTGCAGCCATGCAATGCGAACTCCCTGATGTGAGGCAACAAAGATTTACTACATTTAAAAACAAAATACTACGTTCTTATATGAACTTCAAGGAACAATCTTTAAAACACCATAAATCCTGAGTACATACCAATAGAAGAACAACTTGTCTGATTCCACACCGTCGTGGTCATCAACCTGCTGGTGGTGTGTCATATCTATCAAAAGCTAGTTGATGTGCAAATAAAGATTGCAGCCATGGAATGCGAACTCCCTGATGTGAGGCAACAAAGATTTACTACATTTAAAAACAAAATACTACGTTCTTATATGAACTTCAAGCCTGAGTACATACAAATAGAAGAACAACTTGTCTGATTCGACACCGTCGTGGTCATCAAGCTGCTGGTGGTGTGTCATATGTATCAAAAGCCCAGTTGATGTGCAAATAAAGATTGCGGCCATGCAATGCGAACTCCCTGATGTGAGGCAACGAAGATTTACTACATTTAAAGACAAAATACTACGTTCTTATATGAACTTCAAGGAACAATCTTTAAAACACCAGAAAGACTGAGTACATACCAATAGAAGAACAACTTGTCTGATTCGACACAGTCGTGGTCATCAAGCTGCTGGTGGTGTGTCATATCTATCAAAAGCCCAGTTGATGTGCAAATCAAGATTGCAGCCATGCAATGCAAACTCCCTGATGTGAGGCAACAAAGATTTACTACATTTAAAAACGAAATACTACGTTCTTATATGAACTTCAAGGAACAATCTTTAAAACACCAGAAAGCCTGAGTAAATAGCAATAGAAGAACAACTTGTCTGATTCCACAACGTCGTGGTCATCAAGCTGCTGGTGGTGTGTCATATCTATCAAGAGCTAGTTGATATGCAAATAAAGATTGCAGCCATGCAATGCGAACTCCCTGATGTGAGGCAACAAAGATTAACTACATTTAAAAACAAAATACAACGTTCTTATATGAACTTCAAGGAACAATCTGTAAAACACCAGAAAGCCTGAGTACATACCAATAGAAGAACAACTTGTCTGATTCGACACCGTCGTGGTCATCAAGCTGCTGGTGGTGTGTCATATCTATCAAAAGCCCAGTTGATGTGCAAATAAAGATTGCAGCCATGCAATGCGAACTCCCTGATGTGAGGCAACAAAGAGTTACTACATTTAAAAACAAAATACTACGTTCTTATATGAACTTCAAGGAACAATCTGTAAAACACCAGAAAGCCTGAGTAAATAGCAATAGAAGAATCACTTGTCTGATTCCACACCGTCATGGTCATCAAGCTGCTGGTGGTGTGTCATATCTATCAAATGCTAGTTGATATGCAAATAAAGATTGCAGCCATGCAATGCGAACTCCCTGATGTGAAGCAACAAAGATTTACTACATTTAAAAACAAAATACTACGTTCTTATATGAACTTCAAGGAATAATCTTTAAAACTCCAGAAAGCCTGAGTAAATAGCAATAGAAGAACAACTTGGCTGATTCCACACCGTCGTGGTCATCAAGCTGCTGGTGGTGTGTCATATCTATCAAAAGCTAGTTGATATGCAAATAAAGATTGCAGCCATGCAATGCGAACTCCCTGATGTGAGGCAACAAAGATTTACTACAATAAAAAAACAAAATACTACGTTCTTATATGAACCTCAAGTAACAATCTTTAAAACACCAGAAGGCCTGAGTAAATAGCATTAGAAGAACAACTTGCAGCCATACAATGCGAACTATCTGATGTGAGCCAACAAAGATTTACTACATTTAAAAACAAAATACTACGTACTTATATGAACCTCAAGGAACAATCTTTAAAACACCAGAAAGCCTGTGTAAATAGCATTAGAAGAACAACTTGTCTGATTCCACACCATCGTGGTCATCAAGCTGCTGGTGGTGTGTCATATCTATCAAAAGCTAGTTCATATGCAAATAAAGATTGCAGCCATGCAATGCGAACTCCCTGATGTGAGGCAAGAAAGATTTACTACATTTAAAAACAAAATACTACGTACTTATATGAACTTCAAGCCTGAGACATACAAATAGAAGAACAACTTGTCTGATTCGACACCGTCGTGGTCATCAAGCTGCTGGTGGTGTGTCATATGTATCAAAAGCCCAGTTGATGTGCAAATAAAGATTGCGGCCATGCAATGCGAACTCCCTGATGTGAGGCAACAAAGATTTACTACATTTAAAAACAAAATACTACGTTCTTATATGAACTTCAAGGAACAATCTTTAAAACATCAGAAAGCCTGAGTACATACCAATAGAAGAACATCTTGTCTTATTCCACACCATCGTGGTCATCAAGCTGCTGGTGCTGTGTCATATCTATCAAAAGCTAGTTGATATGCAAATAAAGATTGCAGCCATGCAATGCGAACTCCCTGATGTGAGGCAACAAAGATTTACTACAATAAAAAAACAAAATACTACGTTCTTATATGAACCTCAAGTAACAATCTTTAAAACACCAGAAGGCCTGAGTAAATAGCATTAGAAGAACAACTTGCAGCCATACAATGCGAACTATCTGATGTGAGCCAACAAAGATTTACTACATTTAAAAACAAAATACTACGTACTTATATGAACCTCAAGGAACAATCTTTAAAACACCAGAAAGCCTGTGTAAATAGCATTAGAAGAACAACTTGTCTGATTCCACACCATCGTGGTCATCAAGCTGCTGGTGGTGTGTCATATCTATCAAAAGCTAGTTCATATGCAAATAAAGATTGCAGCCATGCAATGCGAACTCCCTGATGTGAGGCAAGAAAGATTTACTACATTTAAAAACAAAATACTACGTACTTATATGAACTTCAAGCCTGAGACATACAAATAGAAGAACAACTTGTCTGATTCGACACCGTCGTGGTCATCAAGCTGCTGGTGGTGTGTCATATGTATCAAAAGCCCAGTTGATGTGCAAATAAAGATTGCAGCCATGCAATGCGAACACCCTGATGTGAGGCAACAAAGATTTACTACATTTAAAAACAAAATACTACGTTCTTCTATAAACTTCAAGGAACAATCTTTAAAACACAAGAAAGCCTAAGTAAATAACAATAGAAGAACAACTTGTCTGATTCCACACCGTCGTGCTCATCAAGCTGCTGGTGGTGTGTCATATCTATCAAAAGCTAGTTGATATGCAAATAAAGATTGCAGCCATGCAATGTGAACTCCCTAATGTGAGGCAACAAAGATTTACTACACTTAAAAACAAAATACTACGTTCTTATATGAACTTCAAGGAACAATCTTTAAAACACCAGAAAGCCTGAGTACATACCAATAGAAGAACAACTTGTCTGATTCCACACCGTCGTGGTCATCAAGCTGCTGGTGGTGTGTCATATCTATCAAAAGCCCAGTTGATGTGCAAATAAAGATTGCAGAAATGCAATGCGAACTCCCTGATGTGAGGCAACAAAGATTTACTACATTTAAAAACAAAATACTACGTTCTTATATGAACTTCAAGGAACAATCTTTAAAACACCAGAAAGCCTGAGTACATAGCAATAGAAGAGCAACTTGTCTGATACCACAACGACGTGGTCATCAAGCTGCTGGTGGTGTGTCATATCTATCAAAAGCTAGTTGATATGCAAATAAAGATTGCAGCCATGCAATGCGAACTCCCTGATGTGAGGCAACAAAGATATACTACATTTAAAAACAAAATACTACGTTCTTATATGAACTTCAAGGAACAATCTTTAAAACACCAGAAAGCCTGAATAAATAGCAATAGAAGAGCAACTTGCCTGATTCCACAAAGTCGTGGTCATCAACCTGCTGGTGGTGTGTCACATCTATCAAAATCCCAGTTGATGTGCAAATAATGATTGCAGCCACGCAATGCGAACTTCCTGATGTGAGGCAACAAAGATTTACTGCAATAAAAAAACAAAATACTACGTTCTTATATGAACCTCAAGTAACAATCTTTAAAACACCAGAAAGCCTGAGTAAATGGCATTAGAAGAAAACCTTGCAGACATACAATGCGAACTCCCTGATGTGACGCAACAAAGATTTACTACATTTAAAAACAAAATACTACGTTCTTATATGAACCTCAAGGAACAATCTTTAAAACACCAGTAAGCCTGAGTAAATAGCATTAGAAGAACAATTTGTCTGATTCCACACCGTCATGGTCATCAAACTGCTGGTGGTGCGTCATATCTATCAAAAGCTAGTTCATATGCAAATAAAGATTGCAGCCACGCAATGCGAACTCCCTGATGTGAGGCAACAAAGATTTACTACATTTAAAAACAAAATACTACGTTCTTATATGAACTTCAAGGAACAATCTTTAAAACACCAGAAAGCCTGAGTACATACCAATAGAAGAACAACTTGTCTGATTCGACACCGTCGTGGTCATCAAGCTGCTGGTGGTGTGTCATATCTATCAAAAGCCCAGTTGATGTGCAAATAAAGGTTGCAGTCATGCAATGCGAACTCCCTGATGTGAGGCAACAAAGATTTACTACATTTAAAAACAAAATACTACGTTCTTATATGAACTTCAAGGAACAATCTTTAAAACACCAGAAAGCCTGAGTACATACCAATAGAAGAACATCTTGTCTTATTCCACACCATCGTGGTCATCAAGCTGCTGGTGCTGTGTCATATCTATCAAAAGCTAGTTGATATGCAAATAAAGATTGCAGCCATGCAATGCGAACTCTCTGATGTGAGGCAACAAAGATTTACTACATTTAATATCAAAATACAACGTTCTTCAATGAACTTCAAGGAACAATCTTTAAAACACCAGAAAGCCTAAGTAAATAGCAATAGAAGAGCAACTTGTCTGATTCCACACCGTCCTGGTCATCAAGCTGCTGGTGGTGTGTCATATCTACCAAAAGCTAGTTGATATGCAAATAAAGATAGCAGGCATGCAATGCAAACTCCCTGATGTGAGGCAACAGAGATTTACAACATTTAAAAACAAAATACTACGTTCTTATATGAACTTCAAGGAACAATCTTTAAAACACCAGAAAGCCTGAGTACATACCAATAGAAGAACAACTTGTCTGATTCCACACCGTCGTGGTCATCAACCTGCTGGTGGTGTGTCATATCTATCAAAAGCTAGTTGATATGCAAATAAAGATTGCAGCCATGCAATGCGAACTCCCTGATGTGAGGTAACAAAGATTTACTACATTTAAAAACAAAATACTACGTTCTTATATGAACTTCAAGGAACAATCTTTAAAACACCAGAAAGCCTGAGTACATACCAATAGAAGAACAACTTGTCTCATTCCACACCGTCGGGTTATCAAGCTGCTGGTGGTGTGTCATATCTATCAAAAGCCCAGTTGAAGTGCAAATAAAGATTGCAGCCATGCAATGCGAACTCCCTGATGCGAGGCAACAAAGATTTACTACATTTAAAAAAAAATTCTACGTTCTTATATGAACTTCAAGGAACAATCTTTAAAACACCAGAAAGCCTGAGTAAATAGCATTAGAAGAACAACTTGTCTGATTCCACACCGTCGTGCTCATCAAGCTGCTGGTGGTGTGTCATATCTATCAAAAGCTAGTTGATATGCAAATAAAGATTGCAGCCATGCAATGAGAACACGCTGATGTGAGGCAACAAAGATTTACTACATTTAAAAACTAAATACTATGTTCTTATATGAACTTCAAGGAACAATCTTTAAAACACCAGAAAGCCTGAGTAAATAGCAATAGAAGAACAACTTGTCTGATTCCACACCGTCGTGGTCATCAAGCTGCTGGTGGTGTGTCATATCTATCAAAAGCTAGTTGATATGCAAATAAAGATTGCAGCCATGCAATGCGAACTCTCTGATGTGAGGCAACAAAGATTTACTACACTTAAAAACAAAATACTACGTTCTTATATGAACTTCAAGGAACAATCTTTAAAACACCAGAAAGCCTGAGTACATACCAATAGAAGAACAACTTGTCTGATTCCACACCGTCGTGGTCATCAAGCTGCTGGTGGTGTGTCATATCTATCAAAAGCCCAGTTGATGTGCAAATAAAGATTGCAGCCATGCAATGCGAACTCCCTGATGTGAGGCAACAAAGATTTACTACATTTAAAAACAAAATACTACGTTCTTATATGAATTTCAAGGAACAATCTTTAAAACACCAGAAAGCCTGAGTACATAGCAATAGAAGAGCAACTTGTCTGATTCCACACCGACGTGGTCATCAAGCTGATGGTGGTGTGCCATATCTATCAAAAGCAAGTTGATATGCAAATAAAGATTGCAGCCATGCAATGCGAACTCCCTGATGTGAGGCAACAAAGATTTACTACATTTAAAAACGAAATACTACGTTCTTATATGAACTTCAAGGAACAATCTTTAAAACACCAGAAAGCCTGAGTAAATAGCAATAGAAGAACAACTTGTCTGATTCCACAACGTCGTGGTCATCAAGCTGCTGGTGGTGTGTCATATCTATCAAGAGCTAGTTGATATGCAAATAAAGATTGCAGCCATGCAATGCGAACTCCCTGATGTGAGGCAACAAAGATTAACTACATTTAAAAACAAAATACAACGTTCTTATATGAACTTCAAGGAACAATCTGTAAAACACCAGAAAGCCTGAGTACATACCAATAGAAGAACAACTTGTCTGATTCGACACCGTCGTGGTCATCAAGCTGCTGGTGGTGTGTCATATCTATCAAAAGCCCAGTTGATGTGCAAATAAAGATTGCAGCCATGCAATGCGAACTCCCTGATGTGAGGCAACAAAGAGTTACTACATTTAAAAACAAAATACTACGTTCTTATATGAACTTCAAGGAACAATCTGTAAAACACCAGAAAGCCTGAGTAAATAGCAATAGAAGAATCACTTGTCTGATTCCACACCGTCATGGTCATCAAGCTGCTGGTGGTGTGTCATATCTATCAAATGCTAGTTGATATGCAAATAAAGATTGCAGCCATGCAATGCGAACTCCCTGATGTGAAGCAACAAAGATTTACTACATTTAAAAACAAAATACTACGTTCTTATATGAACTTCAAGGAATAATCTTTAAAACTCCAGAAAGCCTGAGTAAATAGCAATAGAAGAACAACTTGGCTGATTCCACACCGTCGTGGTCATCAAGCTGCTGGTGGTGTGTCATATCTATCAAAAGCTAGTTGATATGCAAATAAAGAGAGCAGCCATGCAATGCGAACTCCCTGATGTGAGGCAACAAAGATTTACTACAATAAAAAAACAAAATACTACGTTCTTATATGAACCTCAAGTAACAATCTTTAAAACACCAGAAGGCCTGAGTAAATAGCATTAGAAGAACAACTTGCAGCCATACAATGCGAACTATCTGATGTGAGCCAACAAAGATTTACTACATTTAAAAACAAAATACTACGTACTTATATGAACCTCAAGGAACAATCTTTAAAACACCAGAAAGCCTGTGTAAATAGCATTAGAAGAACAACTTGTCTGATTCCACACCATCGTGGTCATCAAGCTGCTGGTGGTGTGTCATATCTATCAAAAGCTAGTTCATATGCAAATAAAGATTGCAGCCATGCAATGCGAACTCCCTGATGTGAGGCAAGAAAGATTTACTACATTTAAAAACAAAATACTACGTACTTATATGAACTTCAAGCCTGAGACATACAAATAGAAGAACAACTTGTCTGATTCGACACCGTCGTGGTCATCAAGCTGCTGGTGGTGTGTCATATGTATCAAAAGCCCAGTTGATGTGCAAATAAAGATTGCGGCCATGCAATGCGAACTCCCTGATGTGAGGCAACAAAGATTTACTACATTTAAAAACAAAATACTACGTTCTTATATGAACTTCAAGGAACAATCTTTAAAACATCAGAAAGCCTGAGTACATACCAATAGAAGAACATCTTGTCTTATTCCACACCATCGTGGTCATCAAGCTGCTGGTGCTGTGTCATATCTATCAAAAGCTAGTTGATATGCAAATAAAGATTGCAGCCATGCAATGCGAACACCCTGATGTGAGGCAACAAAGATTTACTACATTTAAAAACAAAATACTACGTTCTTCTATAAACTTCAAGGAACAATCTTTAAAACACAAGAAAGCCTAAGTAAATAACAATAGAAGAACAACTTGTCTGATTCCACACCGTCGTGCTCATCAAGCTGCTGGTGGTGTGTCATATCTATCAAAAGCTAGTTGATATGCAAATAAAGATTGCAGCCATGCAATGTGAACTCCCTAATGTGAGGCAACAAAGATTTACTACACTTAAAAACAAAATACTACGTTCTTATATGAACTTCAAGGAACAATCTTTAAAACACCAGAAAGCCTGAGTACATACCAATAGAAGAACAACTTGTCTGATTCCACACCGTCGTGGTCATCAAGCTGCTGGTGGTGTGTCATATCTATCAAAAGCCCAGTTGATGTGCAAATAAAGATTGCAGAAATGCAATGCGAACTCCCTGATGTGAGGCAACAAAGATTTACTACATTTAAAAACAAAATACTACGTTCTTATATGAACTTCAAGGAACAATCTTTAAAACACCAGAAAGCCTGAGTACATAGCAATAGAAGAGCAACTTGTCTGATACCACAACGACGTGGTCATCAAGCTGCTGGTGGTGTGTCATATCTATCAAAAGCTAGTTGATATGCAAATAAAGATTGCAGCCATGCAATGCGAACTCCCTGATGTGAGGCAACAAAGATTTACTACATTTAAAAACAAAATACTACGTTCTTATATGAACTTCAAGGAACAATCTTTAAAACACCAGAAAGCCTGAATAAATAGCAATAGAAGAGCAACTTGCCTGATTCCACAAAGTCGTGGTCATCAACCTGCTGGTGGTGTGTCACATCTATCAAAATCCCAGTTGATGTGCAAATAATGATTGCAGCCACGCAATGCGAACTTCCTGATGTGAGGCAACAAAGATTTACTGCAATAAAAAAACAAAATACTACGTTCTTATATGAACCTCAAGTAACAATCTTTAAAACACCAGAAAGCCTGAGTAAATGGCATTAGAAGAAAACCTTGCAGACATACAATGCGAACTCCCTGATGTGACGCAACAAAGATTTACTACATTTAAAAACAAAATACTACGTTCTTATATGAACCTCAAGGAACAATCTTTAAAACACCAGTAAGCCTGAGTAAATAGCATTAGAAGAACAATTTGTCTGATTCCACACCGTCATGGTCATCAAACTGCTGGTGGTGCGTCATATCTATCAAAAGCTAGTTCATATGCAAATAAAGATTGCAGCCACGCAATGCGAACTCCCTGATGTGAGGCAACAAAGATTTACTACATTTAAAAACAAAATACTACGTTCTTATATGAACTTCAAGGAACAATCTTTAAAACACCAGAAAGCCTGAGTACATACCAATAGAAGAACAACTTGTCTGATTCGACACCGTCGTGGTCATCAAGCTGCTGGTGGTGTGTCATATCTATCAAAAGCCCAGTTGATGTGCAAATAAAGGTTGCAGTCATGCAATGCGAACTCCCTGATGTGAGGCAACAAAGATTTACTACATTTAAAAACAAAATACTACGTTCTTATATGAACTTCAAGGAACAATCTTTAAAACACCAGAAAGCCTGAGTACATACCAATAGAAGAACATCTTGTCTTATTCCACACCATCGTGGTCATCAAGCTGCTGGTGCTGTGTCATATCTATCAAAAGCTAGTTGATATGCAAATAAAGATTGCAGCCATGCAATGCGAACTCTCTGATGTGAGGCAACAAAGATTTACTACATTTAATATCAAAATACAACGTTCTTCAATGAACTTCAAGGAACAATCTTTAAAACACCAGAAAGCCTAAGTAAATAGCAATAGAAGAGCAACTTGTCTGATTCCACACCGTCCTGGTCATCAAGCTGCTGGTGGTGTGTCATATCTACCAAAAGCTAGTTGATATGCAAATAAAGATAGCAGGCATGCAATGCAAACTCCCTGATGTGAGGCAACAGAGATTTACAACATTTAAAAACAAAATACTACGTTCTTATATGAACTTCAAGGAACAATCTTTAAAACACCAGAAAGCCTGAGTACATACCAATAGAAGAACAACTTGTCTGATTCCACACCGTCGTGGTCATCAACCTGCTGGTGGTGTGTCATATCTATCAAAAGCTAGTTGATATGCAAATAAAGATTGCAGCCATGCAATGCGAACTCCCTGATGTGAGGTAACAAAGATTTACTACATTTAAAAACAAAATACTACGTTCTTATATGAACTTCAAGGAACAATCTTTAAAACACCAGAAAGCCTGAGTACATACCAATAGAAGAACAACTTGTCTCATTCCACACCGTCGGGTTATCAAGCTGCTGGTGGTGTGTCATATCTATCAAAAGCCCAGTTGAAGTGCAAATAAAGATTGCAGCCATGCAATGCGAACTCCCTGATGCGAGGCAACAAAGATTTACTACATTTAAAAAAAAATTCTACGTTCTTATATGAACTTCAAGGAACAATCTTTAAAACACCCGAAAGCCTGAGTAAATAGCATTAGAAGAACAACTTGTCTGATTCCACACCGTCGTGCTCATCAAGCTGCTGGTGGTGTGTCATATCTATCAAAAGCTAGTTGATATGCAAATAAAGATTGCAGCCATGCAATGAGAACACGCTGATGTGAGGCAACAAAGATTTACTACATTTAAAAACTAAATACTATGTTCTTATATGAACTTCAAGGAACAATCTTTAAAACACCAGAAAGCCTGAGTAAATAGCAATAGAAGAACAACTTGTCTGATTCCACACCGTCGTGGTCATCAAGCTGCTGGTGGTGTGTCATATCTATCAAAAGCTAGTTGATATGCAAATAAAGATTGCAGCCATGCAATGCGAACTCTCTGATGTGAGGCAACAAAGATTTACTACACTTAAAAACAAAATACTACGTTCTTATATGAACTTCAAGGAACAATCTTTAAAACACCAGAAAGCCTGAGTACATACCAATAGAAGAACAACTTGTCTGATTCCACACCGTCGTGGTCATCAAGCTGCTGGTGGTGTGTCATATCTATCAAAAGCCCAGTTGATGTGCAAATAAAGATTGCAGCCATGCAATGCGAACTCCCTGATGTGAGGCAACAAAGATTTACTACATTTAAAAACAAAATACTACGTTCTTATATGAATTTCAAGGAACAATCTTTAAAACACCAGAAAGCCTGAGTACATAGCAATAGAAGAGCAACTTGTCTGATTCCACACCGACGTGGTCATCAAGCTGATGGTGGTGTGCCATATCTATCAAAAGCAAGTTGATATGCAAATAAAGATTGCAGCCATGCAATGCGAACTCCCTGATGTGAGGCAACAAAGATTTACTACATTTAAAAACAAAATACTACGTTCTTATATGAACTTCAAGGAACAATCTTTAAAACACCAGAAAGCCTGAGTAAATAGCAATAGAAGAGCAACTTGTCTGATTCCACACCGTCGTGGTCATCAACCTGCTGGTGGTGTGTCACATCTATCAAAATCCCAGTTGATGTGCAAATAATGATTGCAGCCACGCAATGCGAACTTCCTGATGTGAGGCAACAAAGATTTACTGCAATAAAAAAACAAAATACTACGTTCTTATATGAACCTCAAGTAACAATCTTTAAAACACCAGAAAGCCTGAGTACATACCAATAGAAGAACAACTTGTCTGATTCCACACCGTCGGGTTATCAAGCTGCTGGTGGTGTGTCATATCTATCAAAAGCCCAGTTGAGGTGCAAATAAAGATTGCAGCCATGCAATGCGAACTCCCTGATGTGAGGCAACAAAGATTTACTACATTTAAAAACAAAATACTACGTTCTTATATGAACTTCCAGGAACAATCTTTAAAACACAAGAAAGCCTGAGTAATTAGCATTAGAAGAACTACTTGTCTGATTCCACACCGTCGTGCTCATCAACCTGCTGGTGGTGTGTCATATCTATCAAAAGCCCAGTTGTTGTGCAAATAAAGATTGCAGCCATGCAATGCGAACTCCCTGATGTGAGGCAACAAAGATTTACTACATTTAAAAACAAAATACTACGTTCTTATATGAACTTCAAGGAACAATTTTTAAAACACCGGAAAGCCTGAGTACATACCAATAGTAGAACAACTTGTCTGATTCCACACCGTCGTGGTCATCAACCTGCTGGTGGTGTGTCATATCTATCAAAAGCCCAGTTGACGTGCAAATAAAGATTGAAGCCATGCAATGCGAACTCCCTGATGTAGGGCAACAAAGAATACTACAACAAAAAAAACAAAATACTACGTTCTTATATGAACCTCAAGTAACAATCTTTAAAACACCAGAAAGCCTGGGTAAATAAAATTAGAAGAATAACTTGCCGCCATACAATGCGAACTCCCTGATGTGAGGCAACAAAGATTTACTACATTTAAAAACAAAATTCTACGTTCTTATATGAACCTCAAGGAACAATTTTTAAAACACAAGAAAGCCTGAGTAAATAGCATTAGAAGAACAACTTGTCTGATTCCACACCGTCGTGGTCATCGAGCTGCTGGTGGTGTGTCATATCTATCAAAAGCTAGTTGATATGCAAATAAAGATTGCAGCCATGCAATGCGAACTCCCTGATGTGAGGCAATCAAGATTAACTACATTTAAAAACAAAATACTACGTTCTTATATGAACTTCAAGGAACAATCTTTAAAACACCAGAAAGCCTGAGTACATACCAATAGAAGAACAACTTGTCTGATTCCACACCGTCGTGGTCATCAACCTGCTGGTGGTGTGTCATATCTATCAAAAGCCGAGTTGATGTGCAAATAAAGATTGCAGCCATGCAATGCGAACTCCCTGATGTGAGGCAACAAAGATTTACTACCATTAAAAAACAAAATACTACGTTCTTATATGAACTTCAAGGAACAATCAGTAAAACATCAGAATGCCTGAGTAAATAGCAATAGAAGAGCAACTTGTCTGATTCCACACCGTCGTGGTCATCAAGCTGCTGGTGGTGTGTCATATCTATCAAAAGCTAGCTGATTTGCAAATAAAGATTGCAGCTATGCAATGCGAACTCCCTGATGTGAGGCAACAAAGATTTACAACATTTAAAAACAAAATACTACGTTCTTATATGAACTTCAAGGAACAATCTTTAAAACACCAGAAAGCCTAAGTACATACCAATAGAAGAACAACTTGTCTGATTCCACACCGTCGTGGTCATCAAGCTGCTGGTGGTGTGTCATATCTATCAAAAGCTAGTTGATATGCAAATAAAGATTGCAGCCATGCAATGCGAACTCCCTGATGTGAGGCAACAAAGATTTACTACATTTAAAAACAAAATACTACGTTCTTATATGAACTTCAAGGAACAATTTTTAAAACACCAGAAAGCCTGAGTACATACCAATAGAAGAACAGCTTGTCTGATTCCACACCGTCGTGGTCATCAACCTGCTGGTGGTGTGTCATATCTATCAAAAGCTCAGTTGATGTGCAAATAAAGATTGCAGCCATGCAATGCGAACTCCCTGATGTGAGGCAACAAATATTACTACAATAAAAAAACAAAATACTACGTTCTTATATGAACCTCAAGGAACAATCTTTAAAACACCAGAAAGCCTGAGTAAATTGAATTAGAAGAATAACTTTTACCCATACAATGCGAACTCCCTGATGTGAGGCAACAAAGATTTACTACATTTAAAAACAAAATACTACGTTCTTATATGAACCTCAAGGAACAATTTTTAAAACACCAGAAAGCCTGAGTAAATAGCATTAGAAGAACAACTTGTCTGATTCCACGCCGTCGTGGTCATCAAGCTGCTGGTGGTGTGTCATATCTATCAAAAGCTAGTTGATATGCAAATAAAGATTGCAGCCATGCAATGCGAACTCCCTGATGTGAGGCAAGAAAGATTTACTACATTTAAAAACAAAATACTACGTTCTTATATGAACTTCAAGGAACAATCTTTAAAACACCAGACAGCCTGTGTACATACCAATAGAAGAACAACTTGTCTGATTCCACACCGTCGTGGTCACCAACCTGCTGGTGGTGTGTCATATCTATCAAAAGCCCAGTTGATGTGCAAATAAAGATTGCAGCCATGCAATGCGAACTCCCTGATGTGAGGCAACAGAGATTTACTACATTTAAAAACAAAATACTACGTTCTTATATGAACTTCAAGGAACAATCATTAAAACACCAGAATGCCTGAGTAAATAGCAATAGAAGAGAAACTTGTCTGATTCCACACCGTCGTGGTCATCAAGCTGCTGGTGGTGTGTCATATCTATCAAAAGCTAACTGATTTGCAAATAAAGATTGCAGCCATGCAATGCGAACTCCCTGATGTGAGGCAACAAAGATTTACTACATTTAAAAACAAAATACTACGTTCTTATATAAACTTCAAGGAACAATCTTTAAAACACTAGAAAGCCTGAGTACATACCAATAGAAGAACAACTTGTCTGATTCCACACCGTCGTGGTCATCAAGCTGCTGGTGGTGTGTCATATCTATCAAAAGCTAGTTCATATGCAAATAAAGATTGCAGCAATGCAATGCGAACTCCCTGATGTGAGTCAACTAAGATTTACTACATTTAAAAACAAAATACTACGTTCTTATATGAACTTCAAGGAACAATCATTAAAACACCAGAATGCCTGAGTAAATAGCAATAGAAGAGCAACTTGTCTGATTCCACACCGTCGTGGTCATCAAGCTGCTGGTGGTGTGTCATATCTATCAAAAGCTAGCTGATTTGCAAATAAAGATTGCAGCCATACAATGCGAACTCCCTGATGTGAGGCAACAAAGATTTACTACATTTAAAAACAAAATGCTACGTTCTTATATGAACCTCAAGGAACAATTTTTAAAACACCAGAAAGCCTGAGTAAATAGCATTAGAAGAACAACTTGTCTGATTCCACACAGTAGTGGTCATCAAGCTGCTGGTGGTGTGTCATATCTATCAAAAGCTAGTTCATATGCAAATAAAGATTGCAGCCATGCAATGCGAACTCCTTGATGTGAGGCAACAAAGATTTACTACATTTAAAAACAAAATACTACGTTCTTATTTGAACTTCAAGGAACAATCTTTAAAACACCAGAGAGCCTGACTACATACCAATAGAAGAACAACTTGTCTGATTCCACACCGTCGTGGTCATCAACCAGCTGGTGGTGTGTCATATCTATCAAAAGCCCAGTTGATGTGCAAATAAAGACTGCAGCCATGCAATTTGAACTCCCTGATGTGAGGCAACAAAGATTTACTACATTTAAAAACAAAATATTACGTTCTTACATGAACTTCAAAGAACAATTTTTAAAACACCAGAAAGCCTGAGTACATACCAATAGAAGAGCAACTTGTCTGATTCCACACCGTCGTGGTCATCAAGCTGCTGGTGGTGTGTCATATCTATCAAAAGCTAGCTGATTTGCAAATAAAGATTGCAGCCATACAATGCGAACTCCCTGATGTGAGGCAACAAAGATTTACTACATTTAAAAACAAAATGCTACGTTCTTATATGAAACTCAAGGAACAATTTTTAAAACACCAGAAAGCCTGAGTAAATAGCATTAGAAGAACAACATGTCTGATTCCACACCGTCGTGGTCATCAAGTTGCTGGTGGTGTGTCATATCTATCAAAAGCTAGTAGATATGCAAATAAAGATTGCAGCCATGCAATGCGAACTCCCTGATGTGAGGCAAGAAAGATTTACTACATTTAAAAACAAAATACTACGTTCTTATTTGAACTTCAAGGAACAATCTTTAAAACACCAGAAAGCCTGAGTACATACCAATAGAAGAACAACTTGTCTGATTCCACACCGTCGTGGTCATCAACCTGCTGGTGGTGTGTCATATCTATCAAAAGCTAGTTGATATGCAAATAAAGATTGCAGCCATGCATTGCGAACTCCCTGATGTGAGGCAACAAAGATTTACTACATTTAAAAACAAAATACTACGTTCTTATATGAACTTCAAGGAACAATTTTTAAAACACCAGAAAGCCTGAGTACATACCAATGGAAGAACAACTTGTCTGATTCCACACCGACGTGGTCATCAACCTGCTGGTGGTGTGTCATATCTATCAAAAGCTAGTTGATATGCAAATAAAGATTGCAGCCATGCATTGCGAACTCCCTGATGTGAGGCAACAAAGATTTACTACATTTAAAAACAAAATACTACGTTCTTATATGAACTTCAAGGAACAATTTTTAAAACACCAGAAAGCCTGAGTACATACCAATAGAAGAACAACTTGTCTGATTCCACACCGTCGTGGTCATCAACCTGCTGGTGGTGTGTCATATCTATCAAAAGCCCAGTTGATGTGCAAATAAAGATTGCAGCCATGCAATGCGAACTCCCTGATGTGAGGCAACAGAGATTTACTACATTATAAACAAAATACTACGTTCTTATATGAACTTCAAGGAACAAACATTAAAACACCAGAATGCCTGAGTAAATAGCAATAGAAGAGCAACTTGTCTGATTCCACACCGTCGTGGTCATCAAGCTGCTGGTGGTGTGTCATATCTATCAAAAGCTAGCTGATTTGCAAATAATGATTACAGCCATGCAATGCGAACTCCCTGATGTGAGGCAACAAAGATTTACTACATTTAAAAACAAAATACTACGTTCTTATATAAACTTCAAGGAACAATCTTTAAAACACCAGAAAGCCTGAGTACATACCAATAGAAGAACAACTTGTCTGATTCCACACCGTCGTGGTCATCAAGCTGCTGGTGGTGTGTCATATCTATCAAAAGCTAGTTCATATGCAAATAAAGATTGCAGCAATGCAATGCGAACTCCCTGATGTGAGGCAACAAAGATTTACTACATTTAAAAACAAAATACTACGTTCTTATTTGAACTTCAAGGAACAATCTGTAAAACACCAGAAAGCCTGAGTACATACCAATAGAAGAACAACTTGTCTGATTCCACACCGTCGTGGTTTATCAACCAGCTGGTGGTGTGTCATATCTATCAAAAGCCCAGTTGTTGTGCAAATAAAGATTGCAGCCATGCAATGCGAACTCCCTGATGTGAGGCAACAAAGATTTACTACATTTAAAAACAAAATACTACGTTCTTATATGAACTTCAAGGAACAATCTTTAAAACACCAGAAAGCCTGAGTAAATAGCAATAGAAGAGCAACTTGTCTGATTCCACACCATCGTGGTCATCAACCTGCTGGTGGTGTGTCATATCTATCAAAAGCCCAGTTGTTGTGCAAATAAAGATTGCAGCCAAGCAATGCGAACTCCCTGATGTGAGGCAACGAAGATTTACTACATTTAAAAACAAAATACTACGTTCTTATATGAACTTCAAGGAACAATCTTTAAAACACCAGAAAGCCTGAGTAAATAGCAATAGAAGAGCAACTTGTCTGATTCCACACCGTCGTGGTCATCAAGCTGCTGGTGGTGTGTTATATCTATCAAAAGCTAGTTGATATGCAAATAAAGATTGCAGCCATGCAATGCGAACTCCCTGATGTGAGGCAACAAAGATTTAATACATTTAAAAACAAAATACTGCGTTCTTATATGAACTTCAAATAACCATCTTTAAAACACCAGAAAGCCTGAGTAAATAGCAATAGAAGAACAACTTGTCTGATTCCACACAGTAGTGGTCATCAAGCTGCTGGTGGTGTGTCATATCTATCAAAAGCTAGTTCATATGCAAATAAAGATTGCAGCCATGCAATGCGAACTCCCTGATGTGAGGCAACAAAGATTTACTACATTTAAGAACAAAATACTACGTTCTTATATGAACTTCAAGGAACAAACATTAAAACACCAGAATGCCTGAGTAAATAGCAATAGAAGAGCAACTTGTCTGATTCCACACCGTCGTGGTCATCAAGCTGCTGGTGGTGTGTCATATCTATCAAAAGGTAGCTGATTTGCAAATAATGATTGCAGCCATGCAATGCGAACTCCCTGATGTGAGGCAACAAAGATTTACTACATTTAAAAACAAAATATTACGTTCTTATATAAACTTCAAGGAACAATCTTTAAAACACCAGAAAGCCTGAGTACATACCAATAGAAGAACAACTTGTCTGATTCCACACCGTCGTGGTCATCAAGCTGCTGGTGGTGTGTCATATCTATCAAAAGCTAGTTCATATGCAAATAAAGATTGCAGCAATGCAATGCGAACTCCCTGATGTGAGGCAACAAAGATTTACTACATTTAAAACCAAAATACTACGTTCTTATTTGAACGTCAAGGAACAATCTTTAAAACACCAGAAAGCCTGAGTACATACCAATAGAAGAACAACTTGTCTGATTCCACACCGTCGTGGTCATCAACCAGCTGGTGGTGTGTCATATCTATCAAAAGCCCAGTTGTTGTGCAAATAAAGATTGCAGCAATGCAATGCGAACTCCCTGATGTGAGGCAACAAAGATTTACTACATTTAAAAACAAAATACTACGTTCTTATATGAACTTAAAGGAACAATCTTTAAAACACCAGAAAGCCTGAGTACATACCAATAGAAGAACAACTTGTCTGATTCCACACCATCGTGGTCATCAACCTGCTGGTGGTGTGTCATATCTATCAAAAGCCCAGTTGTTGTGCAAATAAAGATTGCAGCCAAGCAATGTGAACTCCCTGATGTGAGGCAACAAAGATTTACTACATTTAAAAACAAAATACTACGTTCTTATATGAACTTCAAGGAACAATCTTTAAAACACCAGAAAGCCTGAGTAAATAGCAATAGAAGAGCAACTTGTCTGATTCCACACCGTCGTGGTCATCAAGCTGCTGGTGGTGTGTTATATCTATCAAAAGCTAGTTGATATGCAAATAAAGATCGCAGCCATGCAATGCGAACTCCCTGATGTGAGGCAACAAAGATTTAATACATTTAAAAACAAAATACTGCGTTCTTATATGAACTTCAAATAACCATCTTTAAAACACCAGAAAGCCTGAGTAAATAGCAATAGAAGAACAACTTGTCTGATTCCACACAGTAGTGGTCATCAAGCTGCTTGTGGTGTGTCATATCTATCAAAAGCTAGTTCATATGCAAATAAAGATTGCAGCCATGCAATGCGAACTCCCTGATGTGAGGCAACAAAGATTTACTACATTTAAGAACAAAATACTACGTTCTTATATGAACTTCAAGGAACAAACATTAAAACACCAGAATGCCTGAGTAAATAGCAATAGAAGAGCAACTTGTCTGATTCCACACCGTCGTGGTCATCAAGCTGCTGGTGGTGTGTCATATCTATCAAAAGGTAGCTGATTTGCAAATAATGATTGCAGCCATGCAATGCGAACTCCCTGATGTGAGGCAACAAAGATTTACTACATTTAAAAACAAAATATTACGTTCTTATATAAACTTCAAGGAACAATCTTTAAAACACCAGAAAGCCTGAGTACATACCAATAGAAGAACAACTTGTCTGATTCCACACCGTCGTGGTCATCAAGCTGCTGGTGGTGTGTCATATCTATCAAAAGCTAGTTCATATGCAAATAAAGATTGCAGCAATGCAATGCAAACTCCCTGATGTGAGGCAACAAAGATTTACTACATTTAAAAACAAAATACTACGTTCTTATTTGAACGTCAAGGAACAATCTTTAAAACACCAGAAAGCCTGAGTACATACCAATAGAAGAACAACTTGTCTGATTCCACACCGTCGTGGTCATCAACCAGCTGGTGGTGTGTCATATCTATCAAAAGCCCAGTTGTTGTGCAAATAAAAAATGCAGCCAACCAATGCGAACTCCCTGATGTGAGGCAAGAAAGATTTACTACATTTAAAAACAAAATACTACGTTCTTATATGAACTTAAAGGAACAATCTTTAAAACACCAGAAAGCCTGAGTACATACCAATAGAAGAACAACTTGTCTGATTCCACACCATCGTGGTCATCAACCTGCTGGTGGTGTGTCATATCTATCAAAAGCCCAGTTGTTGTGCAAATAAAGATTGCAGCCATGCAATGCGAACTCCCTGATGTGAGGCAACAAAGATTTACTACATTAAAAAACAAAATACTACGTTCTTATATGTACTTCAAGGAACAATCTTTAAAACACCAGAAAGCCTGAGTACATACCAATAGAAGAACAACTTGTCTGATTCCACACCGTCGTGGTCATCAAGCTGCTGGTGGAGTGTCATATCTATCAAAAGCTAGTTGATATGCAAATAAAGATTGCAGGCATGCAATGCGAACTCCCTGATGAGGCAACAAAGATTTACTACATTTAAAAACAAAATACTACGTTCTTATATGAACTTCAAGGAACAATCTTTAAAACACCAGAAAGCCTGAGTACATACCAATAGAAGAACAACTTGTCTGATTCCACACTGTCGTGGTCATCAAGCTGCTGGTGGTGTGTCATATCTATCAAAAGCCCAGTTGATGTGCAAGTAAAGATTGCAGCCATGCAATGCGAACTCCCTGATGTGAGGCAACAAAGATTTACTACATTTAAAAACAAAATACTACGTTCTTATATGAACTTCAAGGAACAATCTTTAAAACATCAGAAAGCCTGAGTAAATAGCAATAGAAGAACAACTTGTCTGATTCCACACCGTCATAGTCATCAACCTGCTGGTGGTGTGTCATATCTATCAAAAGCCCAGTTGAGGTGCAAATAAAGATTGCAGCCATGCAATACGAACTCCCTGATGTGAGGCAAAAAAGATTTACTACATTTAAAAACAAAATACTACGTTCTTATGTGAACTTCAAGGAACAATCTTTAAAACACCAGAAAGCCTGAGTAAATAGCAATAGAAGAGCAACTTGTCTGATTCCACACCGTCTTGGTCATCAAGCTGCTGGTGGTGTGTCATATCTATCAAAAGCTAGTTGATATGCAAATAAAGATTGCAGCCATGCAATGCGAACTCCCTGATGTGAGGCAACAAAGATTTACTACATTTAAAAACAAAATACTACGTTCTTATATGAACTTCAAGGAACAATCTTTAAAACACCAGAAAGCCTGTGTACATACCAATAGAAGAACAACTTGTCTGATTCCACACCGTCGTGGTCATCAAGCTGCTGGTGGTGTGTCATATCTATCAAAAGCCCAGTTGATGTGCAAATAAAGATTGCAGCCATGCAATGCGAACTCCCTGATGTGAGGCAACAAAGATTTACTACATTTAAAAACAAAATACTACGTTCTTATATGAACTTCAAGGAACAATCTTTAAAACACCAGAAAGCCTGAGTACATACCAATAGAAGAACAACTTGTCTGATTCCACACCATCGTGGTCATCAACCTGCTGGTGGTGTGTCATATCTATCAAAAGCCCAGTTGATGTGCAAATAAAGATGGCAGCCATGCAATGCGAACTCCCTGATGTGAGGCAACAAAGATTTACTACATTTAAAAACAAAATACTACGTTTTATATGAACTTCAAGGAACAATCTTTAAAACACCAGAAAGCCTGAGTAAATAGCAATAGAAGAACAACTTGTCTGATTCCACACCGTCATGGTCATCAAGCTGCTGGTGGTGTGTCATATCTATCAAAAGCCCAGTTGAGGTGCAAATAAAGATTACAGCGATGCAATGCGAACTCCCTGAAGTGAGGCAACAAAGATTTACTACATTTAAAAACAAAATACTACATTCTTATATGAACTTCAAGGAACAATCTTTAAAACACCAGAAAGCCTGAGTTAATAGCAATAGAAGAACAACTTGTCTGATTCCACACCGTCGTGGTCATCAACCTGCTGGTGGTGTGTCATATCTATCAAAAGCCCAGTTGAGGTGCAAATAAAGATTGCAGCCATGCAATGCGAACTCCCTGATGTGAGGCAACAAAGATTTACTACATTTAAAAACAAAATACTACGTTCTTATATGAACTTCAAGGAACAATCTTTAAAACACCAGAAAGCCTGAGTACATACCAATAGAAGAACAACTTGTCTGATTCCACACCGTCGTGGTCATCAACCTGCTGGTGGTATGTCATGTCTACCAAAAGCCCAGTTGATGTGCAAATAAAGAATGCTGCCATGCAATGCGAACTCCCTGATGTGAGGCAACAAAGATTTACTACATTTAAAAACAAAATACTACGTTCTTATATGAACTTCAAGGAACAATCTTTAAAACACCAGAAAGCCTGAGTAAATACCAATAGAAGAGCTACTTGTCTGATTCCACACCTGTCGTGGTCATCAACCTGCTGGTGGTGTGTCATATCTATCAAAAGCTAGTTGATATGCAAATAAAGATTGCAGCCATGCAATGCGAACTCCCTGATGTGAGGCAAAAAGGATTTACTACATTTAAAAACAAAGTACTACGTTCTTATATGAACTTCAAGGAACAATCTTTAAAACACCAGAAAGCCTGAGTACATACCAATAGAAGAACAACTTGTCTCATTGCACACCGTCGTCGTCATCAAGCTGCTGGTGGTGTGTCATATCTATCAAAAGCTAGTTGATATGCAAAAAAAGATTGTAGCCATGTAATCCGAACTCTCTGATGTGAGGCAACAAATGTTTACTACATTTAAAAACAAAATACTACGTTCTTATATGAACTTCAAGGAACAATCTTTAAAACACAAGAAAGCCTGAGTACATAACAATAGAAGAACAACTTGTCTGATTCCACACCGTCGTGGTCATCAACCTGCTGGTGGTGTGTCATATCTATCAAAAGCTAGTTGATATGCAAATAAAGATTGCAGCCATGCAATGCGAACTCCCTGATGTGAGGCAACAAAGATTTACTACATTTAAAAACGAATACTACGTTCTTATATAACCTTCAAGGAACAATCTTTAAAACACCAGAAAGCCTGAGTAAATAGCAATAGAAGAGCAACTTGTCTGATTCCACACCGTCGTGGTCATCAAGCTGCTGGTGGTGTGTCATATCTATCAAAAGCTAGTTGATATGCAAATAAAGATTGCAGCCATGCAATGCGAACTCCCTGATGTGAGGCAACAAGATTTACTACATTTAAAAACAACATACTACGTTCTTATATGAACCTCAAGGAACAATCTTTAAAACACCAGAAAGCCTGAGTAAATAGCATTAGAAGAACAACTTGTCTGATTCCACACCATCGTGGTCATCAAGCTGCAGGTGGTGTGTCATATCTATCAAAAGCTAGTTGATATGCAAATAAAGATTGCAGCCATGCAATGCGAACTCCCTGATGTGAGGCAACAAAGATTTACTACATTTAAAAACAAAATACTACGTTCTTATATGAAGTTCAAGGAACAATCTTTAAAACACCACAAAGCCTGAGTACATACCAATAGAAGAACAACTTGTCTGATTCCACACCGTCGTGGTCATCAACCTGGTGGTGGTGTGTCATATCTATCAAAAGCCCAGTTGATGTGCAAATAAAGATTGCAGCCATGCAATGCGAACTCCCTGATGTGAGGCAACAAAGATTTACTACATTTAAAAACAAAATACTACGTTCTTATATGACTTCAAGGAACAATCTTTAAAACACCAGAAAGCCTGAGTAAATAGCAATAGAAGAGCAACTTGTCTGATTCCACACCGTCGTGGTCATCAACCTGCTGGTGGTGTGTCATATCTATCAAAAGCTAGTTGATATGCAAATAAAGATTGCAGCCATGCAATGCGAACTCCCTGATGTGAGGCAACAAAGATTTACTACATTTAAAAACAAAATACTACGTTCTTATATGAACTTCAAGGAACAATCTTTAAAACACCAGACAGCCTGAGTACATACTAACAGAAGAACAACTTGTCTGATTCCACACCGTCGTGGTCATCAAGCTGCTGGTGGTGTGTCATATCTATCAAAAGCTAGTTGATATGCAAAAAAAGATTGTAGCCATGTAATCCGAACTCCCTGATGTGAGGCAACAAAGGTTTACTACATTTAAAAACAAAATACTACGTTCTTATATGAACTTCAAGGAACAATCTTTAAAACACCAGAAAGCCTGAGTAAATAGCTATAGAAGAGCAACTTGTCTGATTCCACACTGTCGTGGTCATCAAGCTGCTGGTGGTGTGTCATATCTATCAAAAGCTAGTTGATATGCAAATAAAGATTGCAGCCATGCAATGCGAACTCCCTGATGTGAGGCAACAAAGATTTACTACATTTAAAAACAAAATACTACGTTCTTATATGAAGTTCAAGGAACAATCTTTAAAACACCAGAAAGCCTGAGTACATACCAATAGAAGAACAACTTGTCTGATTCCACACCGTCGTGGTCATCAACCTGCTGGTGGTGTGTCATATCTATCAAAAGCCCAGTTGATGTGCAAATAAAGATTGCAGCCATGCAATGCGAACTCCCTGACGTGAGGCAACAAAGATTTACTACATTTAAAAACAAAATACTACGTTCTTATATGAACTTCAAGGAACAATCTTTAAAACACCAGAAAGCCTGAGTACATACCAATAGAAGAACAACTTGTCGGATTCCACACCGTCGTGGTCATCAAGCTGCTGGTGGTGTGTCGTATCTATCAAAAGCCCAGTTGATGTGCAAAAAAGATTGCAGCCACGCAATGCGACCTCCCTGATGTGAGGCAACAAAGATTTACTACATTTAAAAACAAAATACTACGTTCTTATATGAACTTCAAGGAACAATCTTTAAAACACCAGAAAGCCTGAGTACATACCAATAGAAGAACTACTTGTCTGATTCCACACCGTCGTGGTCATCAACCTGCTGGTGGTGTGTCATATCTATCAAAAGCCCAGTTGATGTGCAAATAAAGATTGCAGCCATGCAATGCGAACTCCCTGATGTGAGGCAACAAAGATTTACTACATTTAAAAACAAAATACTACGTTCTTATATGAACCTCAAGGATCAATCTTTAAAACACCAGAAAGCCTGAGTAAATAGCATTAGAAGAACAACTTGTCTGATTCCACACCGTCGTGGTCATCAAGCTGCAGGTGGTGTGTCATATCTATCAAAAGCTAGTTGATATGCAAATAAAGATTGCAGCCATGCAATGCGAACTCCCTGATGTGAGGCAACAAAGATTTACTACATTTAAAAACAAAATACTACGTTCTTATATGAACTTCAAGGAACAATCTTTGAAACACCAGAAAGCCTGAGTACATACCAATAGAAGAACAACTTGTCTGATTCCACACCGTCGTGGTCATCAACCTGCTGGTGGTGTGTCATATCTATCAAAAGCCCAGTTGTTGTGCAAATAAAGATTGCAGCCATGCAATGCGAACTCCCTGATGTGAGGCAACAAAGATTTACTACATTTAAAAACAAAATACTACGTTCTTATATGAACTTCAAGGAACAATCTTTAAAACACCAGAAAGCCTGAGTAAATAGCAATAGAAGAGCAACTTGTCTGATTGCACACCGTCGTGGTCATCAAGCTGCTGGTGGTGTGTCATATCTATCAAAAGCTAGTTGATATGCATATAAAGATTGCAGCCATGCAATGCGAACTCCCTGATGTGAGGCAACAAAGATTTACTACATTTAAAAACAAAATACTACGTTCTTATATGAACTTCAAGGAACAATCTTTAAAACACCAGAAAGCCTGAGTTAATAGCAATAGAAGAACAACTTGTCTAATTCCACACCGTCGTGGTCATTAACCTGCTGGTGGTGTGTCATATCTATCAAAAGCCCAGTTAGGTGCAAATAAAGATTGCAGCTATGCAATGCGAACTCCCTGATGTGAGGCAACAAAGTTTTACTACATTTAAAAACAAAATACTACGTTCTTATATGAACTTCAAGTAACAAGCTTTAAAACACCAGAAAGCCTGAGTACATACCAATTGAAGAACAACTTCTCTGATTCCACACCGTCGTGGTCATCAACCTGCTGGTGGTGTGTCATATCTATCAAAAGCCCAGTTGATGTGCAAATAAAGATTGCAGCCATGATATGCGAACTCCCTGATGTGAGGCAACAAAGATTTACTACATTTAAAAACAAAATACTACGTTCTTATATGAACTTCAAGGAACAATCTTTAAAACACCAGAAAGCCTGAGTAAATAGCAATAGAAGAACAACTTGTCTGATTCCACAACGTCGTGGTCATCAAGCTGCTGGTGGTGTGTCATATCTATCAAAAGCCCAGTTGAGGTGCAAATAAAGATTGCAGCCATGCAATGCGAACTCCCTGATGTAAGGCAACAAAGTTTTACTCCATTTAAAAACAAAATACTACGTTCTTATATGAACTTCAAGAAACAATCTTTAAAACACCAGAAAGAATGAGTACATACCAATAGAAGAACAACTTCTCTGATTCCACACCGTCGTGGTCATCAACCTGCTGTTGGTGTGTCATATCTATCAAAAGCCCAGTTGATGTGCAAATAAAGATTGCAGCCATGCAATGCGAACTCCCTGATGTGAGGCAACAAAGATTTACTACATTTAAAAACAAAATACTACGTTCTTATATGAACCTCAAGGATCAATCTTTAAAACAACAGAAAGCCTGAGTAAATAGCATTAGAAGAACAACTTGTCTGATTCCACACCGTCGTGGTCATCAAGCTGCTGGTGGTGTGTCATATCTATCAAAAGCTAGTTGATATGCATATAAAGATTGCAGCCATGCAATGCGAATTCCCTGATGTGAGACAACGAAGATTTACTACATTTAAAAACAAAATACTACGTTCTTATATGAACTTCAAGGAACAATCTTTAAAACACCAGACAGCCTGAGTACATACCAACAGAAGAACAACTTGTCTGATTCCACACCGTCGTGGTCATCAAGCTGCTGGTGGTGTGTCATATCTATCAAAAGCTAGTTGATATGCAAAAAAAGATTGTAGCCATGTAATCCGAACTCCCTGATGTGAGGCAACAAAGGTTTACTACATTTAAAAACAAAATACTACGTTCTTATATGAACTTCAAGGAACAATCTTTAAAACACCAGAAAGCCTGAGTAAATAGCAATAGAAGAGCAACTTGTCTGATTCCACACTGTCGTGGTCATCAAGCTGCTGGTGGTGTGTCATATCTATCAAAAGCTAGTTGATATGCAAATAAAGATTGCAGCCATGCAATGCGAACTCCCTGATGTGAGGCAACAAAGATTTACTACATTTAAAAACAAAATACTACGTTCTTATATGAAGTTCAAGGAACAATCTTTAAAACACCAGAAAGCCTGAGTACATACCAATAGAAGAACAACTTGTCTGATTCCACACCGTCGTGGTCATCAACCTGCTGGTGGTGTGTCATATCTATCAAAAGCCCAGTTGATGTGCAAATAAAGATTGCAGCCATGCAATGCGAACTCCCTGATGTGAGGCAACAAAGAATTACTACATTTAAAAACAAAATACTACGTTCTTATATGAACTTCAAGGAACAATCTTTAAAACACCAGAAAGCCTGAGTACATACCAATAGAAGAACAACTTGTCGGATTCCACACCGTCGTGGTCATCAAGCTGCTGGTGGTGTGTCGTATCTATCAAAAGCCCAGTTGATGTGCAAAAAAGATTGCAGCCACGCAATGCGACCTCCCTGATGTGAGGCAACAAAGATTTACTACATTTAAAAACAAAATACTACGTTCTTATATGAAGTTCAAGGAACAATCTTTAAAACACCAGAAAGCCTGAGTACATACCAATAGAAGAACTACTTGTCTGATTCCACACCGTCGTGGTCATCAACCTGCTGGTGGTGTGTCATATCTATCAAAAGCCCAGTTGATGTGCAAATAAAGATTGCAGCCATGCAATGCGAACTCCCTGATGTGAGGCAACAAAGATTTACTACATTTAAAAACAAAATACTACGTTCTTATATGAACCTCAAGGATCAATCTTTAAAACACCAGAAAGCCTGAGTAAATAGCATTAGAAGAACAACTTGTCTGATTCCACACCGTCGTGGTCATCAAGCTGCAGGTGGTGTGTCATATCTATCAAAAGCTAGTTGATATGCAAATAAAGATTGCAGCCATGCAATGCGAACTCCCTGATGTGAGGCAACAAAGATTTACTACATTTAAAAACAAAATACTACGTTCTTATATGAACTTCAAGGAACAATCTTTGAAACACCAGAAAGCCTGAGTACATACCAATAGAAGAACAACTTGTCTGATTCCACACCGTCGTGGTCATCAACCTGCTGGTGGTGTGTCATATCTATCAAAAGCCCAGTTGTTGTGCAAATAAAGATTGCAGCCATGCAATGCGAACTCCCTGATGTGAGGCAACAAAGATTTACTACATTTAAAAACAAAATACTACGTTCTTATATGAACTTCAAGGAACAATCTTTAAAACACCAGAAAGCCTGAGTAAATAGCAATAGAAGAGCAACTTGTCTGATTGCACACCGTCGTGGTCATCAAGCTGCTGGTGGTGTGTCATATCTATCAAAAGCTAGTTGATATGCATATAAAGATTGCAGCCATGCAATGCGAACTCCCTGATGTGAGGCAACAAAGATTTACTACATTTAAAAACAAAATACTACGTTCTTATATGAACTTCAAGGAACAATCTTTAAAACACCAGAAAGCCTGAGTTAATAGCAATAGAAGAACAACTTGTCTAATTCCACACCGTCGTGGTCATTAACCTGCTGGTGGTGTGTCATATCTATCAAAAGCCCAGTTAGGTGCAAATAAAGATTGCAGCTATGCAATGCGAACTCCCTGATGTGAGGCAACAAAGTTTTACTACATTTAAAAACAAAATACTACGTTCTTATATGAACTTCAAGTAACAATCTTTAAAACACCAGAAAGCCTGAGTACATACCAATTGAAGAACAACTTGTCTGATTCCACACCGTCGTGGTCATCAACCTGCTGGTGGTGTGTCATATCTATCAAAAGCCCAGTTGATGTGCAAATAAAGATTGCAGCCATGATATGCGAACTCCCTGATGTGAGGCAACAAAGATTTACTACATTTAAAAACAAAATACTACGTTCTTATATGAACTTCAAGGAACAATCTTTAAAACACCAGAAAGCCTGAGTAAATAGCAATAGAAGAACAACTTGTCTGATTCCACAACGTCGTGGTCATCAAGCTGCTGGTGGTGTGTCATATCTATCAAAAGCCCAGTTGAGGTGCAAATAAAGATTGCAGCCATGCAATGCGAACTCCCTGATGTAAGGCAACAAAGTTTTACTCCATTTAAAAACAAAATACTACGTTCTTATATGAACTTCAAGAAACAATCTTTAAAACACCAGAAAGAATGAGTACATACCAATAGAAGAACAACTTCTCTGATTCCACACCGTCGTGGTCATCAACCTGCTGGTGGTGTGTCATATCTATCAAAAGCCCAGTTGATGTGCAAATAAAGATTGCAGCCATGCAATGCGAAATCCCTGATGTGAGGCAACAAAGATTTACTACATTTAAAAACAAAATACTACGTTCTTATATGAACCTCAAGGATCAATCTTAAAAACACCAGAAAGCCTGAGTAAATAGCATTAGAAGAACAACTTGTCTGATTCCACACCGTCGTGGTCATCAAGCTGCTGGTGGTGTGTCATATCTATCAAAAGCTAGTTGATATGCATATAAAGATTGCAGCCATGCAATGCGAATTCCCTGATGTGAGACAACGAAGATTTACCAAATTTAAAAACAAAATACTACGTTCTTATATGAACTTCAAGGAACAATCTTTAAAACACCAGAAAGCCTGAGTACATACCAATAGAAGAACAACTTGTCTGATTCCACACCGTCGTGGTCATCAACCTGATGGTGGTGTGTCATATCTATCAAAAGCCCAGTTGTTGTGCAAATAAAGATTGCAGCTATGCAATGCGAACTGCCTGATGTGAGGCAACAAAGATTTACTACATTTAAAAACAAAATTCTACGTTCTTATATGAACTTCAAGGAACAATCTTTAAAACACCAGAAAGCCTGAGTAAATAGCAATAGAAGAGCAACTTGTCTGATTCCAC